>NC_026160.1:3568711-3614180 GCF_000512975.1 Sesamum indicum
TGAACAGATTTGTTTTTGGATTTGATTTTGGAATTCAAGAATTTTCTTTTGAATGAACGGTGCAGAAATTTGCTCTGAGATTTTTTTAAGAGAAATTTCATCTTTTGGGAAGAGAATTTGTTTTTCTTTATTACTGATTTCTTGAAATATAAAAGTATCTTGTACTACTTTAATATCTCTTTGGGTTACAGGGAATTGGAATTGAAATAGAATATCTTTTCCCATGGTTTTAGTTCTAATCCCTTCAGAACTTACATTAATTGGATAGAGCATTTGGAGAAAAGGATTTCCTAAAATTATTGGAGTATTGAGATCTTTTACTAACACAAAACTAGTTTTGAAACAAATTCCGTCATTGCATACATGGGCTTTGGAAAGCTTGAAGTTAATTTTAAGACTAGCTGAATTAGCAGTTGAGAGTTTTTCTTTAGTTTTTTCAAAATATTTAGTGGGGATTAATCCTTCTTGAATACAATTCATTCTGCTCCTGAATCCATTAAAGCTATAGCATTTAATTTAAAATCTTCAATAACTAAATTAATTTTTACATACCATTTCTGATAAGCAATCCTGGATATTGTATTAACGAATGTTTCTTCTTCTTCAGAAACTTTAGATGGAGATATTTTATTAGAATTTTCTTTGGAAATTTGATTTTGGAGTTTTATGATTAAAATTTCCTGTTGTAATTGATCATGGTTTTCTTTTAAAGTCTTAACTTCCTTTTTTAATTGTCTAACTTCATGTTTAAGGTCAGATATTGAAACTTTAGAATTGAAAGAATCAAACATATTCATAATTTCTGAGAAATCTGTTTTGGGAGGGGGTTTTATTTTCTGTGGATTGTCGTTTGAGATTAATTCTTGAAGTTTATGGAGGTAAATTTCTTTATCTTCCGGATTTTGGATTTTATCAATAAGGTCTAAGATTAAGGAAAATTGGTTAGTTAAGGTAGCTATTTGTTTATTACAAAGACATAATTCTGGTGAAGAACTGGTACATTCATTATTGTTTTCTGAATTAGAGTTTTGGGATTCTTCTTCTTCTGAGGAATATCCTTCATCTGTTTGAATTTGATCTAGTTGTTCTTCTAGGCTAGAATTATCAATTTCAAATATTTTTAAGTCTTCTTCATCTAGAATTCTTAATAATTGATTTGTTACTTCTTCTCCTAAACTTAATTCATAAATTTTCTTTCTCATTCTACAACTACTGGCATAATGACCTGGTTTTTGGCACTTATGACATATGACTGAGTTAGGGACACTAGAATACCTTTTCTTTTGGAAATTCGGTTTAGAAAAGGGTTTATTAGTAGATTTAAAAGGAGTTTTCTTTGTTGTTCTATGTCTATGATTGTTATAATTTTTGGCTTTGATGAAGATGATGGTGACCTTATTTTTTGAAATCCAAATTGTTCACACCAACTTCCTAATTCTTTTTTAGTTGTGAGATTTTGTTTCTTCAATTGGGCTTTTAGGGTAAAATCATTACACAATTGTAATCCTACTAAATTAACATGATTTATAATTTCTCCATAAGAAAGGGATGCAATATTTTCGTATTTTTCTTTGATTTTTTCACGAACTTTTTCTGCAAATGATTTAGGTAATCCTGAAATAAATTTTTCTTTCCAAAAGTAACTATCTGCATCATTTCTTTCATAGATTTTGGACAAGAAGACATCTTTATACCATCTAAAATCATGGAGTTTTCTACATTTTAAATTTTGTAAAAATTTTGTATTCCTTTCTTGATATATTTGAGGATTTTCTATAAAATAAATAATAATTGTATATATTAGAGAAGATATTGCATTAGAAATGGGTCTCCCTTCATCATTATTAATGATATTTCCTTCTTGATCTTTTTTAACACTAGAAAGAATTTGATTTTTGGCTTCAGGTGTTATAGTATTATCCCACCACCTTTCAATTGTCCATTGGATCCTAATATAAGATTTTTAGCAGCATCTTCATCTGTTAACCCTGCTCTTTCTTTGTAAATATTTGATACCATAACCATTTGTTTACATAAGCTAAGAATTTGATATTCGGACAATGTATCTAGATTCCATTCATATATAGAATTTTCATTAAAAGACCTAAAATTTTGGACTTCCTCTATTTTTAGATCTGGGGGAGTTGGTTTATAATAATTTTTATAAGGTGATAAATGTTGGACAGGGTTAATAAAATTAAAATTTTGTTCATTATCAGAATTTTCAAGATTTTGTTCAATTGTATTAATGACTTTGTCTTTTCCTAGATCTCTCAATCTATCTTGAATTCCTAAGAGAATAGATTTTTCTGAGTTTAATTTTGGTATATAATCAGAAATTTGAAAAGGGAAATTATTAGCATTAATATGAAAAGTTTGATCTTTAGATGTTATTAGAGAAGATGATGAAGGCTCTTTCTTTTCTAATCTTTCTTCAATTTTGTTTTCTATTCGATCTAACTGTTTTCCTATGGAATGAAGGATTAAATTTGAAAAATTATTTTGTTTAATTTGTACAGTGCTAGTTTCACTAGTAGATGGTTCACTAACTGGAAGACATTTGATGATTTGGCCTTTTATAGAGATACCGGATTCCTCTAAAGGTGGATGTTCACTGGAGATTATTGACCCATCAAGCTTTGTCCATTTTTTGAGAGTTTTTTGAATGACTGCTAATTTGTCATTTCCATATGTTTGGAATAGATAGGAGAAAAAAGGAATATTTTGTTTAGTATATGAAATGTACTCATACCATTCAGATCTGATGTTTGCTCTTTGGGGTTTCAGAGAAATTATTCATGAACTATTTTCTATTAGAAATATTTTTTTCAGAAAGAAAGTCTTTTCTAAGAAATTCTTTATCTATTAGAAATTCTTTGGTAATGATAAGAATTTGCGATGGTGCGGAATTTGGGGAACCAGTTTCCTCATAATCTTGATATATTGGTTGTGCAAGGTTTTGATCTATTCTTATTCCTTGAAATTTTGAGGTGGTAGGTGTAATTGTTTCAGATGTTGAGTGTCTGGAGGGGGTGATAGGATGAGAGAAGGATGTTCTATTTGTTTTTAGTGAATTTTGTCTACAAAATTTTATTCCTACGGATCCATCTTGATGTTGGGTAATTTGATCAATTTTTGAATTTTCTATGGGTTGAATCGGGGGAATTGATCCTGGTGGTAAATTCCATGTTTCTGGTAAAGTAACATTTTTCCATTCTATAGTTTTTGGAACTAAAAGATTAGATTTGGCTCTATTGATTTCCCAAAATACTGTTTGACCTGGTGATTTAGTGTGTGATATGGCTTGAATATCTAGGCCAGTATTAGTAATTTTGTAGTGTAGCCTATAGAATATTTCATAGATATGAGATCCAGATTTCATTTTATAATTGTAATTTTTTACATTTAAAGTTAAAATATCCAAAATGTGAGGATCGTTAAGAGAAATAGTAAAATTTGGAAAAGAATTAAAGTAAATTGGACCATTACAAAGACTAGTTTCTACTGGACCGAGTAAGGAATCATAAAAATCTAAGTGTCGACAGTCTCTTAAGGCTAGAAACACACCGGTGTCTAATCCTTCTCTTGTTAAAGGTTTTATAGCAATTTGAACAAGACCAATATATAGAAATTTATATCCATTTTTAATATGTTTAATAATAGAAGCTTTTGAAAATAAATGTAATGTTTGTTGGTCAGATACCAGGGGTAAAACTTGTTCTTCTGTTTTTATAGTATAAGCTGACTTAAAATCAATAAACGATTTTTTATAAATTTCTTTAGTATTGATTTTGGGAGGTTTCCAATTGAATAGATCTCTGTCTTCCCACAGTGTCTCTCCTGTGGTAATTATATTCGAATTTTCTTGGTTGCCCCCTGATGATGAGGCTCCAGAATTCATGCTTTTTATGAATTTATCCATAGTATTAGATTTTCATATTTTGATCTTTCGAATCAGACAACGATTTATTGCGGCACAATAAAGTCAAGTAAGCCGACTTATAACGTGTCAAAGTTCGATTCACAAACTATGAACTTCTATATATGGATATACTCAAGATTTGCATGGCTCTGATACACATACACACAACACACATACACACAAACACAAATGCGCATATTTTGGTAAATCGAAATTTTTCTGTCGGGTGGAAAAATAGAGGTATGAAATTTATATTTTATTTTTTTATTAATTTATGTAAATATTTTATTTAATTGGTCAATTTACAAAATATTATTTGTATTGAGCGATGTACTAATTAACTGGAACATTTTATGAGTTTGGCTATTTAAATTAGTGTCGAATTAAATATCAAATTTGATATAAAAATAATATAGTTGGTTAATTAAATTATTAGATTTTTTAGGTTTAAATATTATAATAGTTAATTTACACAATTCCATCGGAATGATTAACCAAATAGGTAATTCTATGTATTGTTATTTAATTAAGTTATATAGTTGTTAGGAATTGATAGAAAATTCATAAAAATATTTTGAAAATTATATTTAAGAAATATTATGTTATTAAAGAGGAAAAATGAGGTTTTTAATGATAATCTAACTTAGGGATGTTATTGAATGTGATAGTTATAAATATATAAGAGGTTTGATTATATGAATTCCTATAAATTAATTGATAAATTATAAGTATTTTTATAAAGCCTAGAGTGTCTAGTTATTAAGATGAACTAGAACAAAGATTTATATTTCTATACAATTGAAATATTAACGAATTATTAGAAATTGTGCGAATAATATTTAATATTCTATTTAAAAATTATGATATTCTCAATATATATTAATTACATGCATTGTAACTCATTATAAGATAGGGATAAATTGAAAGGACTGAACAATTATCTATTGGGTAGATAAAAGTGTTGTAAAGTCGAGGTAAGTAAATAATTAGTGTTATCTATATATATTTTCTTGTTTTGTGATACTATTGTTGTATCAGTCTGTGATTCGTGCCGAAATTGATTTATCTGGAACTGTTTCAGTGATGATTCAATTTGGATGATGATATTGTGAACGTGAAATGGATAAACGCATGGAATACTCCATTGTAGTATGATGTGTGGGTGAGTGGCTGAAAATGAGAATATATTGATATATGGTTTTACATTACTAGTTGCTTATAAAAATGGTGATATGTAAAAATGAGAGAGTGGTGGAAATTGAATATAACTGTGATATTAATACCCCTTGATATTGTTGAAAAGCCTGTAAGGCAAAATGAAGCGAAAGAGTTATGATGTGATATAAAAGAGCTATGATGCGACATAAAAGAGTTGTGATGCGAATAAGATTGATAAGCCGACTGACAAGGGAACTCACTTGAACTTTATATAACGGTGAGATTGAGTTGATGAAAAAAATACTATATCACCTTCTGGTAAGCAGACTAGGAAAAAAAGAGTTTAAATTGATTATTTTATTGCGAGTTGACTATGTGGTACAATAAAGCTAATTATATTTAGATTAAATTGATTAGATCCTATGCATGTTATCTACTTCTCTTGTTTGGGCTATATTTGATATACATATATAGATAGGGTTGGTTATTTACTTACTAAGTTGCAGACTCATTCCTCTGTTGATATTTATTTTTCAGGAGTAGATCTTGAGGTGTCTATCTGTCGAAGGCTAGGTTCAAACTCATTCCTTTGTGTTGTTTGATATATGTGTATGTATATAATATTGTGGTTGATTGTGTTTGTTGTGACGTTGAGGTTACGTATGCATATTGATTACGTGATAGTTATATATAGATACAGGAGTTACTGTAAATATAATATTTAGGGGAAATATAACCATAGTAGCGATAGAGGGTGCTACATCATGACTCTGCCAACAGGGTATAGAAATTGAACAAGCCAAGATTAACACAATTTTAGAATGCCAGAACCTCAAAACATCTATGAGCTTAAGAGCTTGCAAGGAAAGCTAGCATATCTTATGAGATATATTTCATATTTAGCAGGCTGTTGTCAACCATTTAGTCGCCTCATGAAGAATGATGTACCTTTTGAGTAGGATGAAGCTTTTGATAAAGCATTTATAAGTATAACGTCTTACTTAATGAAGCCCACCATGTTAGTTGCACTTTTTTCCTGGGCGTCCCTTAATTCTTTACATTGCTACTCAAGAGTGATTTGTAGAATCTTACTTGCTAAAGAAAAATGATGAAGAAAAGGAGAATGGTGTATAATATTTGAGTAGAAGTATGATGTCAAATAATCTCAAATATTCCCCTCAAAAATTATGTTTGACATTCATCTTTGATATACAAAAGTTGAAGTATTATTTCCAATCTCACAGTGTCCACCTGGTCTCGAAGGAAATCCTTTGAAATATGTCATGAAAAAGCCAATACTTTTTGATAGGCTTGCAAGATGGTATCTGTTGAAAAATAACAATGGATAAGTCATATGATTATCTCATAATTAAGTCTTGCATATAGTAAATGATTACGTGCATACGGATATAAAATCACATAGCTACATAATTATAGATCGAAATAATCTTAAGTAGTAGAAGTATGTCGATCCATGTTTCTAGATCTGACTCGTCTACAAGCCCATGCATTGATTGGATCACGAATACATTAATTCTCTGTTGTCTTGAAGATCATCTCACGAACAACTTCAAGATTCCCCCATGTAGGTTTTTGCTCTAAATCTTGTGCATAACACGAACATACCTTGTTTGCCTTGGTGGATTACTACCAGAGTAAGCCACTAGCTTATACACCTCAAAATTCAAGGAGTCTATGATGATACTTCAACGAAGAACTCAAAATTCAAGAAGTCTATGGTGATGCTCCAAGGAAGAACGCAAAGAGAAAAATAGAGAGAGAAAGAGAGAGAGTATTTGGAGGGAGTATTATGATCAACTCATTTGTATCACACTTGTATTTCTATGTTGTACTTTGACCATAGTCATGTACCCTATTTATAGATTTATTCAATCCTATCCCTAAGATCAGTCCATATCTCAATATATAATTGGAAGACTACAAGCTCTATTTCAGATAGGGTCTATCCAAAAGGAGTCGTTATCTGAACATGTATTTGAGAGACTCAAACTCTATCTTAAATATGGATGCATATTAGGTCACTGGTCCACTAACACTGACCCAATATTCAACATATCACACTCATACATATTGAACTCAATCTCCATGATACTCATCATCTCAACTTCTCAATATTAAGTTCATCCCTTCATATATTTCTGCGTGTGATCAAGCGATAAGGAATAATGAGAAAAGTTATATTAAGTCATCACCGAACAACATAACACCTACAACTCAACAACTCGTTGTGTATCCAAAACTACATGGTCACACTTAATCAAGCATCTTTAGATCCCTCAATAAATAAAGCATGGTTAACTCACTCAAATATGTATCTATGTTCATGACTGGTTGGATATTTTCCAACATAGTTGCATAGGCTATGACAATAGAATACAAATGTATTACCAACTTACTTCTTCCTCAGCCTCTCATACCAATCAATAGTGTCACAAGCTTACACCTCATGAAATGGTCCAGAGTCCCAAGGGTAAAAGGAACAATATGGTTCACATAGTGACGAATCAGGGAGCATTCAGTCACTTCCCATAAAAGTTCGTTTGAAAGCACATGTAATATGAATACATGTTATGATGGAACTCCCACTCAACTTAGGCATCTCACTGTTCTTAACATTATATGAATCTCAATCCATTTGCTATCCAAGCGCCTAACTTGTGCACTACCAGACATTATCTTTTACCACTAACATGCATTTATACATATCAAGGTTAAGTGTAAGAAATAAGCGATCATACAGCTCATGGAAAATGTTAAAAAATAACTTAATTATGCGCACATCTTATTAATAATATATGGAGTCTGTATACTAGGTCCTCCAACGATACTTGGCACCTGAAGGATACAAAATCTCACATTTGTGCATCAAAATATAAATCACGACAAGATAGTCTGCACTTGATCTTAGATTACATCTATAGATTTCCTTTTGATCACTTGGTTGCACCACACAATGTGCATTTAAGTAACATTTTGACACACACTCACCATTCTAATCGTTGAGCACAAGATTAATTGAGCACACATATTATGCATAAAACATTCTATAGCACTTACTCAATTAATAATCATTAGCAGTTCTTTTCCTCTTTCAATTTCAAGGCATCTCATTTAATTAAGAGCAATGTGATTATGGAGTATCAATAAGGATAGTATAATATACATACAACCTTAGTATTTGAACACTAAGTATGTATCATACTTTCTCCTATGTCCATGTGTAAGATAACCACTCTATTTGGTGAAATCTCCATATCGCTGCTAGCTATCAAAATTTTTCCCCCATATAGCAATGAGAGCTAGATTCTCTCACTATCTTAACATATGTGGTGATTATCTCAGTCGTCGTTAAGCCTATAAAATGATAGCTCGATAAAATCGATGTTATCACCACTTGGACAATAATGTAAATTACAAATGGAACTGTCAAGTATCAAATTTACACTTGCCCCACTGCTTGAATTAACTAGAAGATCTACGTTGATCCTAATGTCCATTTCTCATTTGGAAATGTCAACTATCATCAATCTAGATGAAAGTGACGATAGTGGCTGTGGCAAATTCTTACAATTCTCACTCTCATGGAGAATATCTCAAAACTACACATCTTAAGTAGGTGTAAATAGTTCGCCCTCAGTTGACCTTTGTAAACTATCTACTTTTCATTTGTCCTTTAGAAATCACTTGTTTCTAATGATCTTGCACGTAGATAGAAGATCAACCTAGAGCGTTAGCTTCGTTCTTAGTCATTACGGTTGTCATTTCCCTTTATGCAATTGTCCGCTTGAAGTGTTAAGTGAAGTCAATTCTCAAACTTGACTCATCAACATCCACATAATAATTATGGAGGATACCGATTCAATCTCACATAGTCGATGGGGAACATTTTTTATGTTTTCTTCTTATTTGTGGAATTTTGAGAATTATTATTTTAGTCAGACACTCCCACTGGCGATTATCTTTTGCAATTGAATATGAATAAAATATCATCAATGCAAAGAAATGAGTGCCTCTTTCAAGAATCTTCACTCTCATAGTTAAGATTCCTATTGACCTGAAATATCTTAAAGTGGTTCCTTTTCAGGATCTATATTGTGCGACTAATTTCTCCGTAAATTTTAATTTATATCTTGTCAATTAGGTACATGTCATATGCTTGCCACCATATCAACAAGAGTTGGAGAATTTTGTAGAAGCTCTTTTTCATATTGTAGGTTGAACTAAAAAATTGCATCTACCCAAGTGAAACACAAATTAATCTTGCGCCAAACAATTCTAGACATTTCTAGAAGTGTTCGATTCTCCTCTTTTTACAAACTCATATAGCTGCTAAAATTTTAGAATCATGATTAATTGCAGTTTTATATTTCTCAGTATTTGTCTAGCATAATAAAACATGATACTTTCGCGTCCTGTTAGCGTAGAGAACCATAATGCTCATATTCTACAAGTCTCTATCTCGTCAAAAATCGCTAATATTAGCGCTTTTTAATTGGTGAGATGGGATTGCAGTGATCAACAACGTGATGAATATAATTGCATCATCAATGCCTCATACTCATTAGCTCGCATGCATTTAGTGGAGGTTTTGAATAGGCCTATTTATTTTCCAGCGAACGCTTTTCGCTTAGAAAGAATTCCAATGATAGTAACCTTTAGCGAGTGAACCAAGTGGCTCCTCTAGCTAACATAATCTTCCTCGGGGAGGTTGACTTTAACTAGGTGATTTGTTCTAGCTAATATGGTAATTATCAACTTCATATGCTATCATATAAGAAATTAAAGAAGAATTATAAATGCATATAAGTAAAAAAAAATACATTTATTATGGATAAGCTAAAGCGCGCAACAATTGTCCTAATAGTATTTTCAACTCAATTAGAGTATACCATGTTACTAGTGCCTTTTGTACAACTCTTTAGAGTAGTTCCATTGCTTTTACATGACTCTTAAAGTGTAGAGCTCATATCAATTAATGAGTATGGGTTGGCACTCAATGCCTCTTTTTGTGCGCTATGCCACAATTTTCTTTATTAGCGCATAACACTGAAAATAGTAAATTTTGCTCAAATCTTCAATTATGTGCCCAGTCTTACCACATCTACCATCAATCTAAGGGGAGATTTGAAAACTCTAGCAAAATAAATAAGAGAGCTTTTACTTAGTCAAACTTCCTCTCAGTTCAATTACGAATGAAGTGACCAATTTTTCATAACACTTTAATATTTGTTAGTGCCATTTTTCTATACAAAAGTGATACGATTATCACTTTGTTGATTAAGTTCACACTTCTCATATTATTGTCTATTTAATCCAACAACACTTTAGTTGGTTCAATATGAACAACAAGTGCATCAATTTTGTGCTTCAACTCCAAGTTTTTGGCGATTTCTTTAGTTGAAGATTAAAATAGATGTTCATAAGTGAGCTTAATAGCAACTTGAGGATAAGCGAGTTCATATTTAACAATAGTGCTTAACAACTCTCCGATCTAGTTTGTAGCTTAACTAACAAAAGCATGAATTTTACACGATCCATCATTAATTGTCAATGTCTAAATCGCGACAATGTTAAGAAATTATCCATCCCCATCATTAATTGACTTAATGGTGAATAAATCTCAGATCTCCATATTTTGCTCAAAAATTAGTACTGATCTTTAAATTTTATTCTAAATTCAAGTAAATTATTTACTGTTTCTTTATACCCAACGAAATTGAAAATTTTGCAACTCAAGTAGTAATCATCTCCCACTAAAAAAAAGTCGTAATAAACTATCTACTGATCATAAATAAAATAACTTTATGTCCATTAAAAATGCCACATGCATGCAATGTGCAATATGAATAAAATAAAATAAAATCAGCCCGTATGGCTATATACACTAACATTTGGTGCATTATATTGAGATGATTGGCTCTATGGTGGTAAATTACGAAACATATCCCCAATAAAAGTAATAAACGGCCACCCAAAAAATTGGCCTAAGAAATACATTCTTTCAGAAAAAGTAAATTACATTGATATAGGCCTACTACATCAGTCTAAAATAATTACATTATTACAAGGCCTGCTACATTAATCTAGAAAAAATTAGCCATACCACATAATTATCATAGAACTTTTGCTGTAAAAGGAACTATATATTTAGGAAATCTTTAAAAATGAATTATATATATATGGAATCCACCAAAAATCTAGTTAAAAAGTACAATCTACCAGCTTTTTATTCGAAAATTGAAATATATAATAAATATTATTAAGACTTAACTTTTTTAGACTTATACTCTTAAAATAAGAAATTACTGAGTTAGATTCTTTTTATCATATTTTCAGATTAGATAAGTTTTCTAAATACTGAAAGAAATAAGACTATTTATTTTAAGTTAAATAATATATTATTATTTTATTCACTAGAGTCAAAATTTTTATTATTCACATAATATAATTACAACATATTAGCATAAAAAATTTAAAAAAAAATTTGTTGTTTAAAAAAAAAGAGACTAATTTGATAATTTTATAAATTTAAGAAACTAAAGTGATAAAAATTAATTAAAAATAAATTTATTGACCATTTTATCCTCCAAAGAGTCAAAATTCGATCACATTTCCACCCAAAAATAGTCAGAGGAACCATATTGAGCCAAAAACTAAAGTTTAATAATGCTAAAGTCAAAAAATGAACTTGAGGAATTAAAGTGATTTTGATCTAAAACTTAAAGGATCAAATGTAACATTTACCCTATTTTATATATAAATATATATATAACATAAATATTTATATATAATATAAATTTTTTATTAATAATATTTACTATGTATAACAATACAAATATTCATATTAAAAAAATAAAATTATATATAAAATTAGAAAACAAATAAACCGTCGCCAGCGCCATTGTCGCCCCTCCCCTTACCCTCGACCCCTTCCCTCCCCCAGCAGCCCGTCGATACCTCCCTCTCCTTCCCCTAGTCACTACCCCGCTCCTGATTCCCCTTCTCCTGTCGGCTCCCATCCCCATTCCCCAGGCCCCTGTTGCCCCCATCGCATCGCAGCCCCTCGTTGTTGCCTAGTCCTCATCACTGCCCCTCCCCCCTCCTCTCTCTCTTTATATATAAATTTTAATTAAAAATAAATATATTATACATATACTTTTAATTAAATTTTATATAAGTATATACTATGTAAATATACAATTTTAAATATAGGTTGTTAATTCAAATTAAGTAAAATCTGAGCTAAGGTTATACCGATAATATGCTGGTATTATCAATAAAAGATGGGATAAGATCGATGTTGCGAAAAAATTGCATGTTGTCACATATTATTCGAACCCAACTTTAATAATCTTTTTGTTTGAAGATAAGAGTTTTTGAGTGAGCTCTTAGATTATATTAGTAACAAAGTTGAGAGTGGAAGAACAAAGGGTTACAATGAGATATCACTCTACCGAGATAGACAAAGAAGCTTTCCAAGACCCACTACTATGTCCATTACTAAATCAACTCGACCAAATAATACTTTATTTTTGACAAAAAAAAGAAAAATTTATTTATCTTATCTAATTTGGATTCATTATAGTTTTGTTAATTTTATTTCTTAGTAAAATTTCTCGCTAGATGATTGGTGGAAATTATTCAGGCCTTACAATTATGTTGATTATGAATTCATTGACAAAGCAGAATTTTGGATCATGGAAGATGATAGGTATACATGAAAAATGCCTATAATACCCTTAATGAAGGGTATTTTAGTCTTTTTGCTTTGGATCAATGTTTTTTCTTTCGGTCGGGTCGGAGCAGACTTGACCCAGACCCAATTATCCACTTGAAGACCCGGGCAACGCCAGCTGTCCGATCGCGGACGTAAGCTAGCAGGATAAGGCCACGTGGACCATTCAACAATATCCAGCTAAGTCCTATAAATACCCCAAGACGCCATATTACGAGGTAATTAATGCGAAGCCTTTTCGATCTACACCTTTAATCGCACACATTTACCTCGATCAACCTAATTTGAGCGTCGGAGGGTCGTTGTTGGGGATGTGCCCGACGAGCTCACTTTACTTGTCTTATTCTCAGAAACCCAATACTTAATCTTGATAGAGTTAGCTAACTATTGTGAGGGTGCTCATCCAAATCGTTGATTTCGAGCAAGATCAAAAGAACTTCAAAAGGTGAACTTGATTACGATGGCAGAAAGAAATGCTTGACGAAATGCCAAAAGTCAAGTTTTGATCCATTGAAGTGTTGGTTAAAATAATTATTATTGTTTTAAAAATACATTAGCTCTTATTATTACTTCTTTTTTACTGTTTGTTTATTTCAAATGAGACAAACAATGTCGAGTCATTTGCAAAGGCGGGCTGGTCTTCACCAGTTTAGTTGTTAAAGTAGAAGTACTTATTATAGTGATAACAATATTAATAATAAAGATGAATGGGATTAAGTTAATTATGATTTTACAAATTTATAGCATATTTGACTACCTTTATTTAACAAATTGATTTGGACGGGATTGAAATTGGAGAGTATATTTATTTTAAGTTTGTTTTTATATTTCTCTTTTTTTTGTTTAATGAATTAATATATAATGCATTGATATATTATTTGTGAGTATATGTACATATATAAATATATATATATATATAATAGGGTTCAGTTAATCGATTTTTTTAATTCGATCCTACTAAACCAGTGACCCGATAATTTAATAAATTTGATCTCTGATCCAATTCTAAAAACATTAATGGATACAAATAGATATCTCTTTGTAGTCGAAGTCCCAAATATTTGAGGAAGAGATAAGGATACTTGTTGGAGTTGTGGCTCCTAAGTTCTTGGTAGGGGGTTGAGGGGATATCTGCCCTAGCCAGTGTTCTGGGGTCTTCCCGTAGGAGGTTTTCTCCTGGATGGGGATGCCACCAGTCTGTCTTTACCGGCTGCCACGTTTCTTGTCTTTGATGGTTAGTGCCTATCCGATGTAGCTGACGTGGATGGAGGAGTCCTACGTGGTGGCCACTAAACTCTTCTGAAGGTGAGCTCTAATCTGGGCTTAATTGGAACTAGGCCTCCATCTCCGTCCATGGGCCTTGACCCAGGGACTCTTCTTCGGCCTATGCATATTTCCCTTTGTTTCGGGGCTACATGGGCCTTTTTGGGTTGGTCCCATTTTAGGACATCTATATTTTCAACAAATTCTTTCAATTTGGATCATATTAATTATAAAATTATCATCACTAGCTATTATCTTATAAGGGTTTAGTCTTATTGCAGACAACTTATAATATATAACATACATATATCAAACAGATTAATGTAGGCAGCATAATACCAACCTTTGAGATCAATTGTATGGATTGAATTGTGAATAAACTTCCGTTCTTACATGCATCATACGTACCACAAACTGATCAACCTCCTTTTCAGTTGCAACCATCCTTCATCCGTCAAAAGAAGGCATCCACTGTCTTCTTCAAAATCCATATTTCAAATGTTTCGAAAATCTTTTGGTACTTCGCCTCAGCAGGTACTTTATGTACTTAGTGTTTTTTACGCGACTGAGAAAACGTGTCAATTGATGTCCTAATTGAGTTTGTGTACGGTTCCCTATTTATAATGCAGTCGCAAAAACTTGTAACCCCTCCGAACTCTCTTTTTTATTCTATCATTTTATCCACTAATGACAAGATAAATCGATCTATCACTATTAATCTTGTCATCAACCACATTTTTATCTATAAATGTAGAAAAACAATCAACATTTACTTTATTCGAGTAATTCGCAAACTTATTTTTTAAATAAAAATCTAACATCTTTATATATATATATATGCTTCAAAAGTATATTCCAAGATGTAAGAACTCATGACATCTTTTCTTCAGACAAACTTAATCAGACATCCTCATAGTGAGGTCTAAATTTATGGGAGTTGTAGAGCTGGTAGATTCAGATGTTTGATCGTTGCCTAAACCCAAAAAGTTTATCTCAGAGCTACCAACTAATTCTATGTTCACCCTTCGAATTTCAGCACTTCCCTTTTTTATTGAGCTGCAGGTAGAGCTTTCCTGTGTGCCCAACACCTGCATTACTTAACTCATCACATCCATCACACTATATATATATATATACGGATTAAATGTAATTTACCCTTATTATATGTAAAATGAGCAAATATCCCCTTATAAAAAAATAATTAGCGAATTATCCCTTTATATTTTAAAAAATGAAGTAAGTTACGCCCTATCAATGGTTTAGATAGGGGGTAGTTTGCTTCTTTTTTTAAAACACAGGGGGTAATTTGCTATTTTATTTTTCATATATATATTTTTTTTTTGCTCATTTATCATATCACAGGGGATAAATTGTATTTTTTCCTTATATATACATATGTTTTATGTGTGTCGCAGCAGTAAAAAAAAATAATATTAGTGATAAAATTGTAAATGGTAATTTTAAAAATTATTGCTAAAAATACATTTTAAGTAATTAAAAATAATTTTGATCCTATCAATATAGAATTATTAGTGACGACAAATGTGCATAAGTTACACTATAAATAATTAGTGATAATACAACGATAGTGGCAACACGAATGGAAAAAATGCAAGTCTACTCCTAAATTTGTAGGTGAGGCATTTTTTAGGGAAAAGTATTATTTTAGTCCGCTAAATATGTCTAATTTTAATTTTAGTTCGATAACTATGTTCATTTTTGTTTAGGCCCAGCAACTTACGAAATTGCTTACTTTTAGTCCTCTGGCAGATTTTCGGACAATTTTACCCCTATGAGAGCATATGGACTAAAACTGCCTTTCAAAAGTTGCATAGGGGTAAAATTATCCGAAAATCTGTTAGAGGACTAAAAGTAAGTAATTTCGTAAGTTACTGGACCTAAACAAAAATGGACATAGTTATCGGACTAAAATTAAAATTAGGTATATTTAGCGAACCAAAATAATACTTTTCCCCATTTTTTATCTTGCATGAATTGATTTGTACAATTTAGTTTTGGAACTTTAAAATCTTGGTTTTAGTTTAAAATCGAATGTGACTTGCATAAAATTACTGGACTACATTATGAAAATCAATTTGTGCATGATCAAAAATGTCATCCCCACAACCTCAACTCAAATGACTACAATTATATTTTTTTTCCCAACACGAATACAGGGTTAGAGTTAATTACACTTAAACTACTTCTGAAAATATAAAATTATACTTTCACAAAAAAATTTTGAAATTACATTTACACTCCCTCTGAAAATTTCACCATTTCCACTATACCCTTATGTTATATGGTTTGGATGGAAAAGGCATATCAACTAAAAAAATGCATAAGCTTTCAGTTTTTGCCGTCACTCATCATTTTGTGTATTTATCGACAAAGATCTCCTAGTAACATTTTAAAACCTATAAGGGGGTAAATGCAATATATATAAAAAGTTAAAATAGTGTAAATAGCAAAACATTTCCCGAATTATTGCCATCCAATAAATTAAAAGCAATTGTTGATGAATGAAAAACTAGTCATTATAGTATTAATAATTTGTAATAGATGGATGAATAACGAGTAAAATTAAAAGTTTACGTAATTTCTTTTGCTGAGGTCAGTATTTCTCCTTTTAATTCTACCAAAAGGAGTAGAATTATCGAAGAGGGTAAAAGTGTAATTTTAAAAAAATTAAGAAAAAAATATAATTTTATATTTTTAAAATTGGAAGTTCTGGAACTCACCTGATAGCCCTTCTGTTTAAGTTGTGTTGCAGCTTGGCAAAACAGGAATGGGCCCTCAACTTGTTTTACTGTATGAGGTGGTGGATCTCTCAATCCTTCCCAAACTTGTCTGTCCCAACAAATCAAGGAAAAAACCCTTTAATTACAAATATATAGGGTGAATAGCAATTTATCGCCCGTGGTATTAAAGATGAGCACATTATTCTCTTATGAGAAAAATATAGCAATTTATCTTCATGTACTTTTAAAATGAAACAATTTACCTCTGTATATAGGGAGGTAAATTGTTTCATTTTAAAAGATATAGGGAGGTAAATTGTTGTATTTTATAAAAAAAAAAAAAAGGGGGGGGGGGAAATTTTTTTTTTTTTAATCTCTATTTATTTTTTCATAAGGGATAATTTGCTCATTTGCGATATCACAAGGGGGTTGCTTGCATTTTTTTTCCTATATATATATATATATATAGGCTTTTATACAAATTTAAATTCATAATATGATCATAATTTGACTGCAGAACATATATAATTACGAGTAAATTACAACTACTTCCTTTAAAATTTGACGTAATTATAAATACTTTAGTATTATTTAAAAAATTACAAATACTCCCCTCAAATAGAAAATAATTATTGTAGCTCCTAAACAGTGATGTGGATATTACTATTTTACCCTAATTGAAATTTTTAAAATATCTATATATATGTGTGTGTGTGTATTTGAAAAATATAAAAAAAATTGAGGTTGAGTAAAATAAATAATTTATAGGGAACATTAGTTTATAAAGTCATCTTAAAATATTCTAAAAAACATATAGAATTATAGTTAAAAAATTCTAAAGTTGATCACAAAAATTGGATGAAAACTTAACGAAATGGATCCATTGTAAAACTGTCATTAAAATTGAAATATATTTATAATTTTTTAAACAATAAAATTATATTTATAATTATACCAAATTTTATAAAAAAAATAATTGTAATTTACTATATAATAAATGATGACTTACAGAAGAGGGTGAGGGGAGGTTGTGAAATCAGCTGATCTCATTTGTTGTTGGATATTGGATATCATGTTCAACTTGTTTGAATCCCTCTTCTCCTTCATGCTTCTGTACATCTGATTATCAAACCAAATTATAAATATATGTGTATGTTTGATGAAATTATATAATTTTTGAATAAAGTCGTGACATTGTCGATTTTCCTTTTACTGTATTTCTTTATTATTTAAAAAAAATTAAAAAATCAGAAGGGGTGGATTGCAAATTTCTAAAAATTATTAAAACAAAATATCCACTTGGTCAACAAAAAACAAAAAAAATTAAAAAAAAATAAAATTATAATTCTTAATCCACGAGGGCATTTTGGTTAGTTCACCACAAAAAAAATAGATAGAAACCTAAACGGATTGGGCTAATTGTTAGATGACATTTAAAATAAGGGGGAAAAAGTATTATTTTAGTCCGTTAAGTATGCCTAATTTTAATTTTAGTCTGATAACTATGTTCATTTTTGTTTAAGTCCAATAACTTACGAAATTGCTTACTTTTAGTCATATGGCTGATTTTTGGACAATTTTATCCCTATGCAACTTTTGAAAGGCAGTTTTAGTCCATATGCACTCATAGGGGTAAAATTGTCCGAAAATCTGTCAGAGGATTAAAAGTAAGCAATTTCGTAAGTTATTGGACCTAAACAAAAATGAACATAGTTATCGGACTAAAATTAAAATCAGGCATACTTAGCGGACTAAAATAATACTTTTCCCAAATAAGGGGGTTATAGATAATTTTTCAAATAACAATGATATATTCGTAATTATTTCAAATTTCACAATAGTCGTTGTGATTTTTCCTGTATATTTATATATATATATAGAGAGAGAGAAAGAGATAAGTCAAGTTTTAGTTAATGAATAATAGTAAAAAAGAATGGGATGAGATTCATATTATAACACTATAAAAAAAATTATTATTGCATATAGTTTATTGGTTATGGACTAAAGTCGTGGTAAATAAAACTTATTATAGCAATGATTTTTATTGTAGCAGTGAGTGATATATACCAAAAGTTTTTGCCGTTGCTCTTAAGCATTACAAATGTTTTGATCATACTTGCAAAAATTACGATCGATACTCATTGCATGGCCTTGATCAATAACTATTTATTACACGATTATTTATCTTTAACTATGACGATTAACCATAATTAAATAATATTATTTCTTTTAGTGTAACTTGATTTGGCACGTACCAAAGTCTCCTATCAAAGTCAAGCAAATGTTATAATATTATAGTTTCTAAAATATACATTGAATTATTGATTAATATCAATTGTACATCTAAATATTAGTGAAATGATTATCGTTTCTACTTTAAAAAAATAATAAATAATTATGCAAAAAAGCCCAATATCTCTATTTTTTAGTTAAATTCAAATAAAGCATTTAATTGCAACAATTAAACCTATACATAGGATACAAATTATCTTACACATCATGAGGAAGTACATTTAATAAATATCTAACCGATGCTACATATGTATATATATATGTACGTAAATTAATTGAATTAATATCTAAAATAATTAAGTTTCTAGTTCTAATTAATCTCAACAATAAGGGAAAAGTATTATTTTAGTCCGTTAAGTATGACTAATTTTAATTTTAGTTCGATAACTATGTCCATTTTTGTTTAGGTCCAGTAACTTGCGAAATTGCTTACTTTTAGTCATTTGACAGATTTTCGGACAATTTTACCCTTATGCAACTTTTGAAAGGCAGTTTTAGTCCATATGCACTCATAGGGGTAAAATTGTTCGAAAATCTGCCAGAGGACTAAAAGTAAGCAATTTCATAAGTTACTGGACCTAAACAAAAATGGTCATAGTTATCGGACTAAAATTAAAATTAGGCATACTTAGCGGACTAAAATAATACTTTTCTCCAACAATAAACCCTAATCTATATCTAGGCTTAATTAATATTCCCATATGTATTAATTAAATTGTTGAGGAGCTGTTAATTTTTTTCCACCTTAATAATTGGCACTAATTAATTTGTCAAGACCATACACATCATCTTTTTTATATGTAGGAAATAGGAAAAATTATATTTTTGATCATTAAATAATATCACTTATTCGATTTCAGTATTTAAACAATTATCATTTATATTTTTAGTCTTTAAATTGACACGTATTTTTTTACGATTTTGATCATTTTTGTTAATTGACTGTTAATTGGGTGAAAATAATTTTTTTTTCTTTTTGCCCATCTAATTTAATGATTAATGGATGAAAATTATTAAAATAGTAATATCGGATAAGCGGTATTATTAAAAGATCGAAAGTTTTAAAATATTTTTTAATAATTTCATAATTATAATTTCTTTTCTCACCCACTCTCCGTGAAAATAATTTATATTTATCAAATTTCTCCATATTTTTATTTTTACAAATTTATATAATCTTAATAAAATCGTAATTACAATATATTTTTTCTCTTTCGCCTAACCTCACGTTTCTTTCCTTTCACATATTTTTTTTTCTTTTTTTATCCTCACACCATAATTGCTTCTTTTTATGTATTTCTTTTCCTCGCACCATAGTTTTTTTTTTTTTTAAATGCTCGCAAGGACCGCGTGCATCGACTGGTATTGAATAAATTTGAAGGTATAATTGAATTGTGTTTGAAAAATTTTAACCCAAATCGAGTCTGGCCGAACTTGAGCTAATTACATGGTAAGTGCAATACACTTATCGTGAGATCAGTGTACAGTTCAAGAAAATTAACCAATAACATAACAAGTATATCACACTTGCTCTGTAATTGTTTTAATTCAATCGAATTAGATTTGGGTAAAAACATTTCTATTATGTATTTAAGGCATTAAAAAAAAAAAAAAGACAAGAAGAAAACTTCAACAATAGGTACCTGGAGATGGCTCTTGATGTGAGTAATTTTAAGCCCTTTCACACCCATCATATGCAAAATCTTCTTAGGGGTTGCTTCTGAACATATATTAATGGATTAAACCACAAAAGATTATAATAACTTAATTTCTAAGTACATAATATATATATATATATAAGAAAATATACAAATATCCTCATGTGATATTGCAGAAGAGCAAATTAAGTCTTTATAAAAAAAATAGCAATTTACTTCTCTATATTTTCTAAAAGGGTAAATAACAATTTACCCCCGGTGATATTGAAAATGCGCATATTACCCTGTATGAAAACAATATAGCAATTTACCCCCTGTACTTTTTAATGAAACAATTGTTCTTCTCGTACAGGGAGGTAACTTGCTTCATTTTAAAAAACATAGGGAGATAAATTGTTGTATTTTAAAAATTATAGGGAGGTAAATCACTATTTATTTTTTCATAAGGGGGTAATATGCTCATTTGCGGTATCACAAAGGGGTTACTTGCATTCTTCCTTCTCTAAAATACAATAATTTATTTCTCGAAGGTAAATTGTTTTATTTTAAAAAGCACAAAAAATATTTTTTTTTTCATTGAGATAATTTGCCTATTTACAGTATGCGGACTATTTGCCCTCTTTATATATACATGCATAAAAAGAGACTTACTGAACTTGCCACCAAGAGAGTGAACTGCTTGGACAAAGTGATGATGAAGATGAGGTGTCCATCGGAGCCGTGGAACCGATGATTTTCTATACTGTCGACGACGTCGTCTAACCTTATAACTATAATTACAGCAGCTTTTCTCCTCATTACCATCTGAAGAAGAATTATTACTGTCAAATATTTGCATTGGTTGCTGAATCAATGAATGGAAATGCATGTGGCTATGGGATTGCAGAAATATGCATGCGACTGTGAGAGCTACCTACGTACGTGATTCTTACATATATATATATGCATAGGGTGAATAGCAATTTACCTCCTGTGATATTGAAAATGAGCATATTACTTCTATATGAAAAAAATATAGCAATTTAACCCCCCCTATACTTTTTAAAACGAAGCAATTTACATCTTTATACAGGGAGGTATATTGCTTCATTTTAAAAAATATAAGGAGGTAAATCGCTATTTATTTTTTCATAAGGGGGTAATTTGCTCATTTGTGATATCACAAGGGGGTTGCTTGCATTTTTCCCTATATATATATATATGAACACTTATTCGATCCTCCCCTGAAATTTGGTGTAATTACACATATATATTCTATAATTTGAGAAATTACATCTAACACCCCTAAAATTTGCTTTCGACTAACAAATAAGTCCCTCCATTAATAAAAATTCACAAAATTTGTTGAAATTAATAATAAAAACAAAATTGAATAACAATTGTTATCTTATTATTGACTGATTGCAAGTATTAATTTTTCAATTTTTTTATTAGTATGAACAAATTTATTGAATTAAGCTGATGGACTTATTGGTTAGACGAATGCAATTTCAAGGATATTAAATGGATTTTTTAAATTGTAGAAAATCTAAATGTAATTATACGAATTTTAAAGGTGGGAAGTGTAATTATGTTTTTAATTTAATTATAAAGCTATAAAAATGATCTTCTTGTGTTTCTTACAGTACTGCACAACGCATCCCCTTTTTTCAACAAACATTAATTACTTTTAATTTCTTCCCAATCGTTTCTTAGCTTATTGATTAAAACTAAAATTCTCTGAATAATTAAGATTGGAGTTATGATTTCTAGTCACATTATATCAGTACTTGTCTTATTTTATACAAGTTGATTATAATTTGTTTTATTATTTTTTTATATATTAGTCCTATCATGATGTAATTATAATTTTTATCGAAAAAATTAAATTCTTGAAATTCATTTAATGGATAAAAATATAGGAAAAAATGCAAGCAATCCCCTTCTGATATCGCAAATGAGCAAATTACCCCCTTATGAAAAAAAATAAATAGCAATTTACCTTTCTATATTTTTTAAAATACGACAATTTATCCTCCTATGATTTTTAAAATGAAGCAATTTACCTCCCTGTATAAGGAGGTAAATTGTTTCATTTTAAAAAGTATAAGGGGGTAAATTACTATTTTTTCATAGGGAGGTAATGTGCTCATTTTCAATATCACAGTGGGATAAATTGCTATTCACCCATAAAATATATATGTACATATTAAAACCAAATCAATCAACATGTGGTCGACCCAAATAGATTTAAATTCTTTTTTAATTGTCAAAGATAATAATTTGATCCTTTAATTTGTTCCTTTTTGTATCAATTCCCACAAGAAAAAATATAATTTTTCGCTACAGTTAATTACAGCGGTCAAAAGAAAAAAATCGTGGCAAATACAATTAATCATGATTTTGCAAGTCGATGTTTCTGCAAGTGTTGCCAAAACATTAGTTATGATCAAAATCATGATAAATGTCTTGACTATGACTAGAAATCTATCGTGATTCAAATCGAAAACGCGACTTTACAAAGCTGCCGTCCGATAGAAGGAAGGAACGAGAGCCGTCAGATCGAGGGCGCCAAAGAGATTGGGGCAAAGTTTAAATTGGAAGCTCATTGCGACGTCGTTTCATCACAATTAGGGCGCAATGCGAGAGCAGAGGAAATTGGGGATTTTGGGAAGGTCAATTGTTCCCGATTTGCACCATCATCCGACACATGGACGGTCGAAAAATAGTGAGCCGTTATGCAGTGGCTGTCGCCTCCATTTTGAGAAGCTTCAGGCGTGCCAAGATGAAGAACCAATTGAAGCTAGTAGAGGACAACACAGACTTGCAGTCTGCTTAAGTTTTAATGCAATTTCAGCTTTTTTCTTCCTTACATTTTTGTCCGTATGTTGGAACTTGATTGTAAAAAGGAAAAACCGATTGTAAGGGAGACTTATGTTTTTATCATATTAATGAAATCTTTGTTCCTCTCATCTACTTTTTCTCTCTAATTCTCCTCATCCCCATTCTGTTACATTATCCGGTGAACAAATTATAACTGTGACATTTGGCCTTAGAGCCAGACTTTCCTTGGACCTTAAAGAGCTACAATATTAAAAGAAATGGCTGATGGAACACGTTTAAAGGAACTACAGGAAGCCCAAAAAAGATCAGATCTTATGTTCTTGGATGAAAGGGCAAAGAGAGAGGCTAGTCTTGATGAACTCCATGGGAGGATGGATCAAATGCTAGAAGTACAGGAAGGTCTCCAAGCCTCAATGCTCAATCTGGAGCATAACATGGCTAGTTTGCAGCAACAATTACAAAGCATGGCTGATCAGATGCAACAGTACAACAGGAACAAGTCAATACTGGGAGAAGGGAAGCACACTACTGAGACAGGGCTGGATAAGGAAGAGGATGTCTCTGTATCATTACATGCTATGAAGGGAGACTTTCATTACAGGACCTTGAGACTTAAAGGGATTGTGGAAGATAAGGAGATCCTCATCCTCATTGATAGTGGTAGCACTCACTGCTTCCTTGATGACAAGGTGGCCAGCCTTTTAGGGTGCAAGTTGGAGAAAACACACCCCATGATGGTGAGAGTAGCAGATGGTAGCAAACTCACTAGTCAGTTGGCTTGTCACAGATTCAGCTGGGAAATTCAAGGACACCAATTTACACATCCAGTTAAGGTGATCAAGCTGGGAGGTTATGACTTGGTCCTAGGCTGTGATTGGCTAGGGCTATATAATCCAATTAAGTTTGACTTCCACAAAGGGAGAGTGACCCTTAGTCAAGACTCTAACAAGTTGATCCTCAAGGCTCTCAGTGGTCAGGTAGGATCTAAGGCAGTAACCACTCACTCCCTATCCAAGCTCATGAGAGGGAGGTGCCCGGAGGTACAAGGGGAACTGCTGTTGAATCACAGCACAACAACTGAAGCTGCAGGAAATGATAGAGTGCAAGAGCTATTGCAGGAGTTTGAAGACATCTTCAGCAAACCCTACTCTCTACCCCCTGAAAGAGAGATTGAGCACCGTATAGAGCTGCTACCTGAGGCAATACCTAGGAAGCAACACCCCTACAGGTATGCATATGGACAGAAAACTAAAATAGAAAAGATTGTTAGGGAAATGCTGGACAGTGGCATTATTAGACCTAGCCAGAGTTCTTTTGCCTCTCCTGTGTTACTAGTTAAGAAGAAGGATGGGGGCTAGAGGATGTGTGTTGATTATAGATATCTTAACAAACTTACAGTGAAGCATAATTTCCCCATTCCAGTTATTGATGAGTTATTAGATGAACTGCATGGAGCCTCATACTTTTCAAAAATTGACTTGAGGTCTGGATATTTTCAGATTAGAATGAGGAAGGATGATATACCAAAAACCAGTTTCATAACTCACAATGGTCATTATGAATTTCTGGTTACGCCTTTTGGGTTATGTAATGCTCCCTCTACCTTTCAATCTCTTATGAATGCTATTTTTTAGCCTTATTTGAGGAAGTTTGTACTGGTTTTCTTTGATGATATATTAATCTATAGTAAAGATTGGGGCTTGCACTTAGTACACCTCAGGAAGGTAATGAATCTTCTCAGACAACACCAGTTATTTGCCAAGAAAAGCAAATGTTCTTTTGCTCAAAAGGAGGTTGAATATTTAGGACATGTCATCTCACACCATGGAGTGGCTACAGATCCTCTGAAGATTGAATGCATGATTAATTGGCCTGTACCAACAAATGTTAAGGCATTGAGAGGGTTTCTCGGCCTCACAGGGTACTACAGAAGATTCATACAAGGCTATGGGATCATCAGCAAACCCCTCACGTCACTGTTGAAAAAGGACTCTTTTGAATGGAATGAGGATGCTGAGAAGGCTTTCAACCATCTCAAAGAACTGATGGTCTCAGCTCTGGTGTTAGCTATGCCTGATTTCTCTCAACCTTTCATTGTTGAGACCGATGCAAGTGGGAAAGGGATAGGAGTTGTGCTAATGCAAGGGGGAAAACCTATCTCTTATCTCAGCAAAGCACTAGCTCCCAAGAATCTGGGGCTGTCCACGTATGAAAAGGAATTCCTAGCTCTCCTTCTAGTTGTTACCAGGTGGAGACATTATCTCTTAGGCAATCATTTTATCATAAAGACTGACCAAAAGAGCCTCAAGTACATTCTTGACCAAAGGATAGATTCTATGTTGCAACAAAAAAGGAGTGACCAAGTTACTTGGGCTCAGCTATGAAGTTCAGTACAAGAAAGGCAAGGAGAACAGGGTTGCAGATGCCCTATCCAGGAGAAATTGCCAGGAAGATGCCTCTCAAACACATGCTATATCTACCCACATTCCACTATGGATTCAAGAAGTTTAGGAGAGTTATGAGGGAACACCCTTTTCCAAACCATCCTGCAATCCAAGGTTATTGATAGCACCTCCTTTCCTGATTATAGCTATGAGACTGGGGTATTGAAGAAAGGAGGAAAGATATGTATAGGGAGCCATGGAGGGATAAGAGAGAAGATTCTTAAGGCACTACATGATTCTGCCTTAGGTGGTCATTCAGGCATACATGGGACTTATCAGAGGATCAAATTGTTATTCTACTGGCCTACTATGAAGATGGATGTGCAAGAGTGGGTGAAACGGTGTGAAATTTGTCAGAAGGCCAAGCATGAGAACAACCCATACCCAGGATTGCTGCAACCCCTACCAATTCCTGAACAAGCATGGTCTTGTGTTTCCATGGATTTCATTGAAGGATTGCCTAACTCTGAAGGTAAAGACTCTATCTTAGTAGTGGTGGACAGATTGACTAAGTATTCTCACTTTATATCACTGAGGCACCCTTATGCAGCCACCTCCATTGCTAAAGTGTTCTTTGATAACATTTACAAGCTCCATGGATTACCTGTCAGCATCATTTCAGACAGGGATAAAGTTTTTACCAGCAGGTTTTGGAAGGAATTATTCACCCTTTCAGGTGTCTCATTAGACATGTCATCCTCATATCATCCACAAACAGATGGACAAACAGAGAGGATCAATCAATGCCTTGAGAATTACCTTAGGTGCATGTGTCTGCAAAAACCTAAGAAATGGGCTCAATGGCTCACTTTGGCTGAGCTTTGATTCAATACCAATTACCATACCGGGTTAAAAGCTACCCCCTTCCAGGCCCTCTATGGGTATCCACCACAGCAGCTTCCCATAGGGCCCTATTTCCAGAACCATCACTCTGATGTTGCTGGATTGATGCAAGAAAGAACCAAAGTGTTGCAGTTGCTGAAAGAAAATCTACAACAGGCTCAGCATAGGATGAAATTATATGCTGACAAAAAGAGAACAGAAAGGGAGTTTCAAGTGGGTGATGAAGTATTTCTCAAACTCCAACCTTACAAACAAACTTCTGTAGCTTTGAGGAAACAGCTGAAGCTATCAGCTAAGTATTTTGGTCCTTACTGAGTAATTGAGAGAATTGGGAAGGTAGCTTACAAGTTAGAGTTACCACCGGGATCCAAAATCCACCCGATTTTTCATGTCTCATTGTTAAAGAAAAAGATTGGTTCCAAGTACTTTCCATCTGTTAATCTGCCAGAGTTAGAGGATGAGGTGTTCAAGGTCTATCCCATTGCGATTCTAGGAAGTAGGTTAGTGCCCAGAAACAATGTTGGAGTT
Organism: Sesamum indicum; assembly: GCF_000512975.1. Classification (NCBI taxonomy): domain Eukaryota; kingdom Viridiplantae; phylum Streptophyta; class Magnoliopsida; order Lamiales; family Pedaliaceae; genus Sesamum; species Sesamum indicum. The sequence goes on from NC_026160.1 coordinate 3,596,140, forward strand.
CCTCAAGTGTTGATCCAGTGGGCACATTCCACTCCCGAGCTGAGCCTGCCAAGAAACTACGTTGTTGCTGCCAAGTTCCCTAACTTTGATCCTTGGGGACAAGGATCTAAAAAAAGGGGAAGGAATATCGTGATTCAAAGCGAAAACGCGACTTTACAAAGCAGCCGTCCGATAGAAGGAAGGAACGAGAGCCGTCAGATCGAGGGCGCCAAAGAGATTGGGGCAAATTTTAAATCGGAAGCTCATTGCGACGTCGTTTCATCACAATTAGGGCGCAATGCGAGAGGAGAGGAAATTGGGGATTTTGGGAAGGTCAATTGTTCCCGATTTGCACCATCAACCAACACGTGGACGGTGGAAAAATAGTGAGCCGTTATGCAGTGGCTGTCGCCTCCATTTTGAGAAGCTTCAGGCGTGCCAAGATGAAGAACCAATTGAAGCTAGTAGAGGACAACACAGACTTGCAGTCTGCTTAACTTTTAATGCAATTTCAGCTTTTTTCTTCCTTACATTTTTGTCCGTATGTTGGAACTTGATTGTAAAAAGGAAAAACCGATTGTAAGGGAGACTTATGTTTTAATCATATTAATGAAATCTCTGTTCCTCTCATCTACTTTTTCTCTCTAATTCTCCTCATCCCCATTCTGTGTTCTTACATTTTCCGGTGAACAAATTATAACTGTGACAAAATCATGACCAATATTGATTAATCATGATAAAAATTTAAATTTTCGTCTTGATTTTATTTTATCGTGATTAATAATATTAATTTATTATATTTTTAAACTATGGTCACTTATAGTGAGACGAAAACTTAAATTTTTCGTACTGTCCACACATATAACTATTGACTCATTTGCCAGTGTTTGCAAGTGCAGTTGTCTTAAACTTTGGGATGGATTTCCGACAATATGTTTAGCGACAAATTGAGACGAACTTTTACAGTGGGTACCTTGATTATCGATAGATAGAACATTGATAATTTATTTTATTTTTTTTTTATTTTTCAATGGATTGTCTCCACAAGACAGTTGCAAAATGTTATTTTATTTAAAAAATACATATTAATTTTATTATTTTTTAATTCAATTCATTTTTAAATTAAATATAAAAGTTAAAATGGAATATAATTAAATTAAATGCAAAATTGATAAAATATAATATTAATAAGAATGCTACATTAATTAAAAAAATATATAATAAAATTCAGTATAATTTTATTTTGAAATTGCAATTCTAAAAAAAAAGAAGAAGAAAAAGAATCCTATTCTAAAGCTTCGTCATTCTTCTACTCCTCGTGAATCGACTGTTGGCCCTTAATGGGGATGTCTATTGTGGCAAGGTCATCGGATGGATGCTTAGGCGACTCTGAATTTGGTGGGACACCAAAATGTGTCAGCATGTGCTGCAACATTTTCTCCATTTGCTCAATCTGCCGCTCCAGTCCCAGGGTCCAGTGGCATTGGCACACTCCTTTACGATGGTGCTGCAATGGAGGTTTGGGGCTCTGAGCTCAAATCAAAGATCCAACCTTTTTTTAGTCAATTAGCTGCACTAATTCTTTCCTTGAGGCTCAACTTCCTCGTGAAAAATATTCTTTCCTTTCCAACATGCTAGCTCGATATGGCTAGTATGAGCAGAATCACTTTCTTGCTTAACTGCTGGAGAATCATGCGCATTTTTCGTATCAATTCCACCCTTTTGCCGGAAATTTGTGTTCCCCTCCAGACTTGATTTCCTTCCTTATTTAGTCTATATCTCCGTCAGATTATCGTTGGAAAGGTTGCATCTCTTCTAGAAGAGTGTTCATTTGTTGGTGCGAAACTCAACCTATTCAATAACAAACTATTATCTTAACCATGTCCCAAACAAAGTATTCAAACTAGGGTTGACGAACCCCTCTAGGTACTGAAGTTTACAATCTCTATGAATATGACCCAATCGGCCAAAAACGAAACAAAAGTTAGGCAATCTAGCATAAGTGAACCTAATGATAACTTCTTTCCCCTTTGGTGATCGTAGTCACATTATACGTTGAAGGAGATTTTGAATATTGAAAGCCTCTGCCTCCTCTTCCTATTGCCTTGCCTGACTCACGTTAATTCTAAGGCACGGTCTAAATAAAATTGAACTGTTGTCACACTTTGTATCTCTGAATTTAATTAAGATATTTTCAATATGTCTCGCCATATCCCTTGTTCCATGTTCGTACAAGAGGTAATGACAAACACCATGAATTCAAACTAGTCCAAGTTAACCTCGGTTATCCATTGTCCCTCTTCCACCATGTTTACCACAATAGGTTTTTACCAAAAATCCATGGGCCTTCTTCATTGCTTCGTTTCATATCAATCAGGTGAGAAAAAACCAAGAAAAATCTTTTCTCTTTAATCCACTTCAAATCCATTTCTTAAATCGCACTACCCACTTCACCAATCCCAATTCAATTTGCACACCCAGAACAAATCGGAATCTCTGCAGCATGAAAGAAACAAAAAGGTCAAAAAGCAAATCAACAAAAGATGACAAGGGAAGGAAAAATAAGTTAACTAGAAGCTACTAGCAAAACATCAAAGGAGAAAGTAAAGATCTCCTGCAGCTTAACCAATCCCAGGTACATTAAGTTTTGGCATAACGTTTGGTCTGTCTTCATCCACCTCAAGCTCTAGGCAATTACGTAATAACAAATTCTTTCTTACATTCAGATTGTTCTTCATTTTTTCCTTGATGTCCATTACGGTGTTGAAGTGGTTGTCAAACACATTTCTTTAATGTGCAGACATCAAGGTTATGTCATATAAAATGCGCCCCGCAATATGAAAGATCCCAAAAGATGTTTTTTTTTTTTTCGTCCACTTGTGTTCACTGCTGGGGGTGGGTGTGTTAGTGGATGTTCAACGCAGTACTAAATTGTTCCACCTATTGATGGATCTCATCTTTGGTCAGCTTTAGCCTTAAAAGCTTCCTCTCCTGCCACTTTTCAGTCAAGGATCTTTTATTCCTCTACTACAGATTTTTATGGGGGGGAGAAACTATTTGTGGCAATTAAAGTAGCATAACTTTCTTACGTATTGCTAGTGGAATGCCCATGTGTCATCCATCCAAATAGAGCACCCCATAATATCTATTGTATTTCATTTAGATACCATTCCATAGGCAGGTAGGTTATTTACAGTTCACATCAATGTTAGACGCATCATGAACGTCAAGTTCATAGCTTGATCGTGCATCTGCACATCCACATACCACAATTACAGCAAACCCTTGATCAATGACTGCATGCACACATCGATCAAATAGTTCAGATTCGACGGGCTAGGGATCACTAGAGTCAAGAACATGTACTCAGATTTCATACACATTCGTGGTGGGAGATTCTATGGTGTTCGGATAACCAACCAACATGAGTACGTCTGGCCATACTAACCGTGCAGTGCAAACACATCAGTATAGAAAGCTAGACTAACATTACGAGGCTCCACTGGTAAATCTGGGCGGGTCTAATTGAAGTACCTCCATGTCTCAGCATCTCATCTGCTGGTAATCACCCTAATGTGCAGCGTGCAGTTAAGGTTTGTCTGAGAATTAGGGTTGTCACTGATTCACAGTACTCCTGCACCCTATGGAGTGTAATCATAATATCTCCATAAACTCTTTCCTACATAAGTTAAATATTACCTCATATGGTGTTTTGAACCTTTTGTTCTTGTACTTCTGTTACGAACACCTAATCTTCTCATAATCCATACGTGCAGGTTGACAGTTAGTCTATTCTATGAAAGCCTAAACACCATCCTCAAACTTCTGCCTAATATCTACATCCCCTAACAGATCTTTCTCATACATCGGCCTTCTCAATTGTCTTAATATGGTTATTACTACCTACATAGATATATACATATCAATGTCTAACTGCGGTAGACACAACTGACCATTGTGACGCACAGTGTTTGCAATAATTTTGCAATAGGCAGAGAAGTTATTGTTAAATTAAACCGTTACACTTGCAACGATGAATTGCATTGGCGACAGCAAGTGAAAGCAGTAGCAAAAACTAGATAGTTTACGACGTATATTGTATCGGCTGTGCAACGGAAGCTAAAGTTGCAAAATATCTCTCGCAAAACTCCATTGCAAAATGTAGATGAAAAAATAATTGAACTATTTTTTCCGATAGTAATAGACGAGCCTAACACTGCGATGGCCTTTTCTATGGCAATCTATTGATATGCGTCATTATTTGTGAAGCCGTGGCAATAAGCGATACAAACTTGGAATTTTCATTGCATATTTTCTGTTGCAATAAAATAATTTTCCGGTATCGTATTATAAATTCTAACATCTTATTTATATTGTAATTTTTATTTGAAATAAGAAAACAACATCTTATAAATTGTAAAAAATCTTACTAAAATATTTCATAAAATTTAGAAGATGACCCAAACACCTTCTAATTCCAATTGAAGTTTGAACCCAATATTCTTTAATTAGCAAATCAAAAAAATCTTGAAAAATGTGAATTCAAGAGATAAAAAGAAAACTAAAAAATAATAAAAATAAAGGAACTTAACTGATGAGTATTGTTTGGCCATAAATTTATGAAGTATGCCAACTTCATCCCCACCTATAAAAAGGCATTAATTTATTCTAAACGAATTTTGATTCAAATATGTACTGTGTTTGATGTGATGGGGATGATCATAAAATCTAATGAAAATATATATGATGATTGATGATACAGAGTAGGTAAGTTGACAATGATGTTATCATCTTAATACACATTATTAATTAGTCCAACATAAATTTATAGACTTGATAGAGAAATTAATAAGAAGATAAATTAAAATAAAATTTCGTACAAATTATAATAATCAATCATCAATCATTTATATTAGTCAAAAATACACACTCAATACACAAATTATGTGCAGGTGCTATATATAATATTTTTTATTAAATTTCCAAAATATAAATGAGCAAAATAAAAGAGAAAGAAAGAAATGGATGCAAGAAAATTCACATATACAGAAAAATGTGGATAAGTGGGATCATAATTCTGTATAATGTAAAGTTGGATCAAATTCTCAATTCACATTATAATAAAAATAATATTAGCCACAATTTTAAAGTTTTTATCGTATTAAATAAGTGATAATAATTTTGATCTTATCATAATATAATTTTTAACGATAAGAATAATGCATTTTGTTGTCAATATTAACAATAAGTGACACAAATATAGTGACCATTTGTAGTCGTTCACTATTATGTCACTATATATGGGGTTTAATGGAATTTACCTTCCTATGAAAGTGCAAATGATCAAATTACCCTCTTATGAAAAAATAATAACAATTGATCCCCTGTATTTTTTAAAATGAAGCAAATTTACTCCTTAGAATATTGCGTCATTTTAAAAAGGAATAATTATATTTGCACGTATTGCCTTTTTACACAAACCACCTCTGTCTTTTTAAAAATTATAGAAACCATCCCTGCCTAGATAATACAAAAAAAAAAAGAAATTTCTAACTAGGAATAATCTTAACTAAGCATATTTTAACAAAAAAAAAATCATTTATACCCATAAATTTTGATTTTTCTTAAAACGTCGATGTATTTTAAAATTTTATCTGAATATTTTTCTATGTTAAAAAAATAAGTAAAAAATCTATTGTGTTTTTTTAAATAATTCAAACTCTCCCCTTTTGTGAGTTGCGCGTATACCTTTGTTATAATAGGTATTGATTTTCAATTTAATAATTAAAAAATAAAGATCCAAGTTTAATGTAATTTAAAATACATTTTGCATTCATATATATATAAGTATATATACAAAGTATAATATATAATGTAATAGGCATATATACATATATATATAGGCCGTCCACACAGCACCCACTTTAATCGCTACCACACAAGGGGCAGGCGACCTCACGTGAGCTGGGGGCGAAGAATAAAAAAATATTTACTATTTTTAATTATTTTAAAAAAATAAGTGAAAATAAACCTAAATGTATTAAAGTTTTAAATACATTGTAATGTTAATTTAAGTAATACTTATAATAAAAAAATATAACTTCAAAATTTTGATAAAACTTTTTGTATTTTGATATTATCATATATAATTATATTCGTTATATTTATATTTATTTAAATTAAAAAAGTGAGTTTTAGTATATTAATTTATGTATTGTGATTTTTCCATTTAAATTTTGATTTTAAAAACTTATATACTTTAGGTATTTTGATACCTAATTAATATATTTCACAAATAAATATAATTTAATAAAATATATTTAAACTAAATAATATTTTAAATTAATAAAAATTAATTAAATTATATATAAATTATTAAAATATAAAAAAAACAATGGACATTTGCACACTTAAAATAACTCCAAAAATAACAAAAAACGAAGCTCTTTTGCACTATAGGCGCGTGGCAAACACTCTCCACCAATTTGTATTAGAGAGTGGTGTTTCTGTTATTTTTTAAATGATACGAAAATTTTTTTACCTATAAACATACTATAGAGAATTTTACGCTATTTAAAAAAAAAAAGGGTGTCAGGCATTTTTTGCCTATTTCAAAAGTCAAACAATTATTATATGAGTGTATTTAATTTGGGAAAAGTACTATTTTAGTCCGTTAAGTATGCCTAATTTTAATTTTAATCCGATAACTATGTCCATTTTTGTTTAGGTCCAGTAACTTACGAAATTGCTTACTTTTAGTCATCTGACAGATTTTCGGACAATTTTACCCCTATGAGTGCATATGGACTAAAACTGCCTTTCAAAAGTTGCATAGGGTAAAATTGTCCGAAAATCTACTAGATGACTAAAAGTAAGCAATTTCGTAAGTTACTGGATCTAAACAAAAATGAACATAGTTATCGGACTAGAATTAAAATTAGGCATACTTAACGGATTAAAATAATACTTTTCCCAATTAATTTTTATTAGGAATTACAAAAAGCATTTATACTTTCATAAGATAGAGAAAGAGATTTCAACCCTTCATTTCATTTCCAACCCACATAAGTCGAGGGCTTGTTTGGTTTACAATTTATGTCCCAAACAAAATAATTAAAAATGAAAAGAACTTCTCACATAACCAATAAACTTTCTCTTCTTAAAATAAAATTTCATACAAATTAGATCATCTATCGACCATTTATCGTTAAAATAGGGTAAAATACAAATAATCCCTTGTGATATTGTAAATGAGCAAATTATCTCCTTATAAAAAAATATCAATTTACTTTCCTGTGTTTTTTAAAATACATCAATTTACTTCGTTGTATTTTCTAAAATGAAGCAATTTACCTCCTCAGACAGAAAGATAAATTGCTTCATTTGAAAAAGATACAGGAAGGGCTATATTTTTTATTACAGGGGAATAATTTTTTTATTTGTAATATCATAGGAGAGTAAATTGTATTACTATTAAAATACGTATAAAATACAGTAAAAATCTAAAAGAAAATCCCAATACGAGTACATGGAGATGAAGAAGTCAATTTGGAAATAAACATAAGCTTTCATGATAGTCATATTTGAAGGAAAGGATTTGGAGGGAGAGATTTCAAACAACTATAAATTAAATTAAATACTATTCGATACTTTGGGAGGATAACGTACGATTATTAATTACTCGTACATTAGTTTGAAATGTCAGCAACAATTCCTAGTTATAAAGGATTTTTTTTTTTTTTTTCTTTTCTAATATAAAGAAGATCAGTGCTGATTCCTCAACTGCCCCTAAGGAACTTGAATTCATGACTAAAGTCATAGGTGCAATTGCTGACAGTCCTCGTTATCCAAGTTGTATACATGGGTTGTAATTTGAAATTTGGAATTCCCGACTCCATTTCTTTGACTGTGTCGCAAGATTGAATTCTCACAATCTTATGAGTTCGATTCTTATAGATTTAGATTGTTACTCTGTTTTATGTTATTTCTTTATGTAATTTAATTTGTTGGTTAATTTTAAAAAATATTGATGAATTGCATATTGAATGTTGTAATAATAGTATGTCGGTTGATTTAAAACTATCGATATGTTAAAAAAAAATAAAAACGTTAAAGAGGAAATTTCGGACTCCATCGCATTTGGAAGAAATTGTTTGGCTATATTTTTTTAATTTAAAGAAAAAATAAATAAAAATTATCCCCCACTATATATTTTCTTAAAGAAAAAAAAGAACATTTTAGTTGTACATATTTATGTTATGTAATAAAGTCAGTGTTGCTATCATCTATCTATAGAACGTGACAATTCATAATTCATTTGTGTTGTATTTGGATCCGTAGATTTAAATTTTAAATTTTTTAATAATAAATTATTTGAATAATTCTAAATTTAGAGCATTTTAAATAATTTAATTTTAATTTTATTAAAAATTAATGAATCTCAAATTCTATTCATATAAAATCATTTAAAATATTTTTTTTAAATTCTTCCCTTAAATCCAAATACACTTTTAATCCTCTCAAAGCTCCGAACCCCGCCTCTTTGGGGCGGAATCAAGTCGAAGTCCATAACGGATTTCAAGCATTTGGTAAAACTCATTCTGAACTTTCTCCGAATAATATTTATAGATATTATGAATTTATTTATATTTTTTATTTTTATTCAAAATATGCATTTTACAAAATACATTATATTCTTGCTATATTAACAATTTATAGGATATCTACAAATAATAACTTTATTTTTTTAAAAAAAAATTATATCAATTAATTGAAGAAAAAATAAAAACTTAATGATGTAGGTTAGACCCATCAAATCCAAAGATAGTCCGAGACAGAATGGGGTGATTTTCAGGTCCTACTGAAATAGGGACAGGGCGGGGTAGGTATGCGGAGCCTAACAAATCTTGTATTCTGTCAAAAGAAAATAGGGAAAATTCCGAATCTAACAATACTCACCCCAAATTATGGGGTGGCAACGAGTCGAGCTCGCTTCTATAATTTCAAACTCGAGCTCAATGAGCTCACCAGTTCAAGCTCGAGCTCGAGCTCGACTCCTATATGTTGAGCTTGAGTTCAAACTATATTTTTTGTTAATTTTTTTGTTTTTTTATTTATTATTATTATAATTATAAATTATAATCACCAATTTTTTGCACTTATTTATAAGTAATAAAATAAATTGTATAATTCCTACTATATTATTGTTATTATTATTATTATTAGATTAAATAATGAGAATCACCAATTTTTTACATAAATTTATAAGTAATAAAATAGATTGTATAATGTATACTATATTATAAATATACCAAAATATAATATGAAATTCTAATTTATTGTTATAAATATAAACTACTGATTAGTTTAATAGTAATATAATTAGTAAATTGTACAAAAAAAAATCATTCTAAACAATTTAAAGTTATTGGAAAAGTATCAATTATCTGAAATAATACAATTGAAATATATAAAAATATTTTATAGTTGAAATTAATATATGTTCACAATCTACAAAATTTATATATATATAAATGTTAGTATAACATTGATGTAACTATCATCTTACATTGTTGAACAACATGGGTTAATCGGGCTATCAAAATTCAGATTAGACCGTTTGATAAAACTTATAGAAAAATAAATTTTGATAAAATTTTAGATTTATTGGATATATGGATGTCAAGATATCGTGCTCAAAATATAAAAGTAATCATTCAAGACGGTGTATCGTTGAATCAAACCATGTGATTTTAAATCATACTGTCTAATTTGATCTAATAAACACAGTCTTGTATATATTTAAATTTCGTATGAATTGTGCCCGGATTTTTTTAAGATATTGTAATTATTGATTAAACTTTTTAATCTCATTATATATAATAAAATAATAATTAGAATTATTCAACCATCATCATCATCATCATCATCACCATCATCATTATTATTATTATTATCATTTTTAGATTAATTCATAAGAATTACTAAATTTTGACATAAATTTATAAATAATAAAAATTATAAGTGAATTACTTGTCAATTTAAAAAATATATAACGTAATACAAATATATATTAAAATATAACATAAAGTTTATATATATCATATTAAATAATAATTTTAATTATAAAAAATATTATAATTTACTAAGTTGTTTATTAAATTTTTTTTGTATAAAAATTAAATGTATAAATAAAATATATGATATTAATTAATAATTATAATATATGGTCAATTTTGATTATAAAACTGATCAAATATTAAATATATAAAAAATTCAAAAAAAAATATATATATATTCACCAACTCACGAGCTAGCTCGCGAGCTGGTGAACAGCCATAACTGAGCTCGTCGCGGGTCCGGCTCATCTGCCACCCCTACCCCAAACCTGCTTCGTTACCATCCTTTCCGATACATACTTAGGTGAGTATGTACATAAGTGGACTGCCAATCGTTGTCCGAGAATACGATCATATTGTGCAACAAAATCCTAACATTGATATGTATGATTTATAATTCGCAATTCACTTCAAACACACACGACTATATACTCAAGCAGATGATAATATAATACTGTTATCATTGAAAATGCTGATATCGTCATGTATGATCCAACGATTCATGACTCACCGATGTATTTATGCACGTGGGTGGCACGATACGGGTCGTGCAAAAGACAGCACTCGGACATCTATCCAAATGATGAGCAGAAGCTAATCATCGCGAGGATAAAGCTTTACTTCACATGTTAAATAAAGCGCGCATCCTATTGCATGAGATACCTTACAAGTCTAGTACAGTTAAGAGGGTAAAATATAGCTCCTGCTAGTACATAACCACGGACAAACACAAGCCAAGTTATCAGGTGAGAATTATTGCTAGAATCAAAGTAGCTAAGAAGATGCGGATCTCAGCTCTGAAATATCAAGAAAGTTCATAGAAGCATAGCTAACATGTTTCTTTTCGGCAGCCAAGGAATTGAGGTCCTTGTAAGGCATTTGGATTTCAGACCTTTCTTAGGAGAATAAACAACCTTTGGTCAAGCTCAAATCGAGATGCAATTGAAGGGTCCCCCTTAAGCATCATCAAAAGTCCGCCAAATGAAACATAAATATCCCTGAAAACAACCAAAAATAAAGCTGATACCAGAGCTACATATAACAAGCATTCTCAAGATCGACACCCAAAATGAAATAAAAATCAGAAGTACAAACAAGCAGAAGCTACAGAAGCAAAACCAATGGGATGCTATTCCTATATGCTTAAAAAGGAATGGACTAGCGGGACTAAGAACTCGGATAAATGCATGATATGATATAGAGACATACGCTTTAACTTGCTTCTCTCTGGTTTCCTCGGAGATTTTGTACAATTTCCCTTGCATGACATAGTCAAACTTGTCTGCAAGTGATTTCCGGTTTCCCTGGATTCAAATTTGCAATACGAGCTGTCATTCATTAGGCATTGATATTCAAGAAAGCAAAGATTTAAATTATTTAATTAAAACAAAGTTCAGGTAAATAACATGCATTCAATCACCATGAAGGTCATCTACTACATGAAATCCTTTACATCTTTATAGCCTACTAAAAATTAGTGTATGTAGCAAGTGCCAAACCCTGGCTATTACTTTATTCAAGCAGAGATGAACTAGTTCAAAAAGTGAACCCAAACCCAATGCTCAAATAGCTTGATTCTTCTTTTTTCCTGTTTCCCGTTAGTTCAAGGAACTGGGTTGGCTCGCACTATTTGGGACTTCATAACCCAACTAACCATGCACAATTGGCAAAAATGTGCTCCAGATAGGCCTGGTATTCCTGATCCAAGCTTGCACGAAATTTAAACAAGGGAAGACCAAGCTAAGCCAAGCTACTTTCCTAAAAGACAGATACTCTAACTGAATGACCAAGATTAACAACCCCCAAATTAACAATTTCACTCAGCCAATATTGTAGAAGGAACATCAGATGTTACTGCTAGCTCATGTACCACGATGGACCCAACAACATGAGGGGTGTAATGATCTAATTGAATAGACCTACTAAAGATAGGCAACGACTGAAGCGTATTTATATTGGCACTAACAGGACAAGCCAACTTGGGTATTCTTGTGTGGACAAACCCAAAAGGAAAGCTAAGAAATCATAAACTGAACAAAATTAAACAGAGAGAGGAGAGATTACAGGAGTGTAGTAACCAGTATCTGGTGTTCCATCCAGGTTCAGCGTGGACGCTAATACCATCATAAATTTCTCGCCAACACGCATAGGATATATCTCAATATTGACATCAAGGTGCAAAAGCATGTCAAACTGCTCACTCCTAGCAGCAATGCGTGACACTGAAGATACCATAAAGAATGCTTGAAAAGAAGTAACAATTACACATGTTGAAAAACAAGTAAACTCAAGCTAAGATTCAGGTAATCTGCAACCATTCAATTACCAGAGCCAGAATACACGAACTTGCAATTCAAATATGCATGTGAATGTTCAAATCATACTGATTTCTAGTTATGATAACCAGTTCTTCTTTTAATTGTCAGTTTAGTGCATCAGACCAGAGTGTAAGCTTAAACATTATCATTGCCAGCAGTAATTCAGCAATTTCATTAATTGTGAAAACCTTAAAAATTTCTAAACTTCTATTAAGTCTTCGACAACCATGTGACTTTAGAGTAACATGATGAATTAAAAAATTCAGATCTTGGAGAAATGCCTGCTCAGTAGTTCGTATCAGGACCTCAGTTGCCACCTCTCTGCCGCACCTCATGGCCTCATACGAGAACAATAAACGAAAAGGAGAAAGACTAACAATAAACGGATGTTCCTAAACGTAGTGCATCTTTCGGCAGTTGGGTATAATCTACACAATGTTAAATTAGCATATCAATGCCATTTGATACACACCATGTAAAAGACAGTGCCGAGATAACAGCATCAGTACACTGTAACAACATCATAACTAGTTTGGTCAAAATTCACAACTTTCACCTATAAATACAAAACTCCCATCACTGCAAAGTGCAAACATCTCAACAGAACTTGTTCCAAGAGTTTTTCACCTTTTTCAGCTTACACCTCTTTTTTCCCTTTACTTTCTTTCAATTCAACCTTCACCATATCTGCTTATCTAATAAAACCTATTTTCTGCTTTGAAACAACCAAGACTATACAAATTATCAACTACTCAAAAGAACCCATTAAATCTTTTCCCGCATAAACAAAAAACATCATATCTACATCTCTGTCAATAACACACACACACACACAACATACACGGAGAGAATATAGTGCCAAAAAACTGGGGAATGAATTTCGACAAATTATACCTCTATCGAACTTTTTGCCATCTGGGTCTACTGCGTCAACCCGGAATATATCCTCAAAAAGTGTTTCCACCATCCTCGCAGCAGAGAAGAAGAACCTAAGCTCAAAAAATGTATGAAAGAGAAACTAAATCAAATTGACAAATCCTAGCGTTTTGATGATGATAATTCACACTTCACACACCAAAGAGAATCGTCAAGAGTCGCAATGCGCAACTCCGAGAGGGTTGTAGCGTATTTTGAGCTTCAATTTGATTCCAGCAGAGAGAATAAAACCCTTCGAAGTTAAGGATATATCCATCGAACCCCTATATTTTCGTGAAATTGCAAACATGGAAACAAACTTCTTTAAATTGTCATTCCTGAACTTCTATTTTTTATTATGCTGTGAAAGATAAAAGAGGACACATAATTTATACAGATGATTTTCAAAATAATAATTATATTATTACATAAATATTTTGTACAAAATGCATAAAACACTTCTGTGTTTTAAAAAGTTTACAAAAAAAATTGTCCTATTATGAGAATAGGCTAAAAACTCTCATGTGTTTTGTAAGACTCAGCTGAATCGCCCCATTTCCATTAAATCCAACTAACGGTGTTAATTTTTTAAAAAATAACCGTTATACCCTTACTTAATATATATTATTTCTTATTTTAATGATCGTTGGATTTTTTTTGATCAAATATTGATCGTTAGATCTAATTAATTAATCTCAACCGTTAGATTTTAAAAAAATAAAAGGTTTAGATTCAACAAATTATTTAATTTGTATTATATATAAATAATTTGAAATTTAAAAATATATTATTATTATATATTAAAAAAAATAACTACCCCACCCAACCCCCTTATCCCCCGCTGCCTCCCACCACCATCTCATTGCGACGACATAATTTATTAAAATTGCCGTATCTCTGTAATTTTTTTACGAAATTGAGTGATGTCGGTCTCGTTAGAATTGTCTTAAAAAGACTTGTCTGATGGTGGTGGTCTGAGATCGAGATTCGATCGGACGGAGACGAATTGATGACAAATATCCGGGCGACGCCGAAAACTTATAAACAAATTTCTGGCAAAAAAGGGGGTGAAATTGCAGTTTTTCTTTTTTTATTTTTTTAATTAATTTTAATTAAATAAATTAAAATATGTTTTAGTTAATTAAGAATATTTTAAATAATTAATAATAATTGTAATAATAATTATTGTAATTAAAAATATATTTAATTAATTAAAATAATTTTAGATTTAATCATTAACAATTATAAAATTATTTAAATTTAATATAATATAATTTAATATTTAATATTAAATAAATTAAATATAATTTAATATTTAAATTTAATACTTATTTTTTAGGGTGAGAAATGGCAAAAGGAATACACAAAACAAGCAAAAAAGCCCTTTGTATGTTATATAGACCTATATAGGGGTATTTTAGTCCAAAGTGTCATTCCATATGAACCTAAATCGCAGAAAGTGACTACAAAATGCAGCAGACGCACGTCTCCTCCACTTCCTGTTAGTTGCTAACAGAATGAGGGTTTTTTGCTAACTAAAACAAAATAGGATGGCGTTTTTAGCCTATTTTGAAAATAGGGGGGGTGTTTTTTGCATATGTTTAAAATACAGGGGGGTTTTATGCATTTTGTCCCAATAACTTAATAAATTAAGTAATACATCAATATCCAATCACTACCAGAGTAATAGTTAAATTAGTCAAAAAAATATCCAAAATACATAGTGATAGGCGTATGCCCCCACTGACCAAGGAAAAAACAGAAATGGCCTCCTTATATTGAAAAATGCCATAAATACCATAGGATACGTGTCAACCCAATCGGATCGGGGTTGCTTTACCAGACCCGCTTTGCTGACCCATTTCAAGAATCTAATCCACATATCCATGATCTCGGCCACATGATCTCTAACAGCTCAGGCCTTAAGATGAAGCCACGTGGCCCAGTCGATGGAATATATATGGGTCTATGAATACCCTCATTAGAAAGCATTTATGGTAAGACATATTTATAACTTTCTACCTCATTTACTAAGTGAGACCGCCTATTTCCATCTCAAACTCAAGTTAATTTAAGTATCGAAGGGTCGTAGCTGGGGACCATCCCGGTTAGTCTCACGTAATTTCTTCTTCTCAAGGACCACTAAGCATTTGGGACCAGTACCATAGATTGCGGATCTTTGTTCTTGGGGAGGTCACGTATTCGACCAGGATCATTTGGCGTCGTCTGTGGAAAACACTGAGAGGAACACCCTTACTGCGAGATGGAAGGAAAGTCCAGAGGAGACCACACCAGGTGTCACTAGCCGCACCTAGCCAAGACGGCTGGCAGTGACTTGCGATGGATGAGCAGGCGGCTAAGGGATGACGGCCGACACGTAGGTGCACAAACGGCTATCAATTAGAGACTCTTACCAAATGGGGATTGCAATACTGTTCATACGAAAACTTCCTTGATGTGTGAGGATGCTATCCACCAAATATGAAGTCATTCCGATGACGTTTCGGCATGCAGATATAAGGGTGATGATCGGGCGCCACCCTACACGCGAGCAGGAGACAAACAAAGAGATTTATCCTTTGAGATTTGCGAAACTATTTCAACGGCGAGATCCAGTTAGACAATTTCGATTGGGTAGGAAATAATGACGATGTTAAGAGTTTGCTAATGCAGTAGTGGGAGTGATTCAGAATATTGCGAAGGGCAATTTCTCAATGATGGATGATCGAATGGGGCTGAAACACTTCAATTATGATGTAGAAGTTGTAGGCTACGCAGCGGTTCAAGCAGCACGTAATTTGGGCGTTGGACGAGGGAGATGCAAAAAAGGTTCACTCCTCGACTATTTCAATATCTATTGCTGGAATAAGGAATAATGTTTTTAAGCCTATTATAATGATGGCATGCAGTGGTGAACTCTAACTAGCCCTCCCCCTACAGCAAAGCACTAAATGAGCATTTTCTTAGGGGCATGTGGGGGTCTTCGAGAGCCGGCTCTAGGCATCTAAAAAGAGTATTTAGAGTCCTCGGAAGGTATGAAAACCGTATGGGTGGAGTAGGGCTAGGATCCTACAGTGGGCAAAAAAGCAGTTGAGAGGTTCCGTGTGACGTGCAAGGTTGCGCGTGGAAAATTAGGGGCAACACCTCTAATATGAATGGTGATCGAGGCAAGCACTCTAATACCTCATGAACCAACTCGTGACATGCGCTATTGGGTTCTAGCCGTGCATGGGGGTTTATTGGCTAAGATGAGCGGGTGTGGGGCGACGCGCGTACTGTAGAAAAATTGTGAAGCCATACCGAAAGGCAAAAATGCATGTTAGGCATGCCGTGTGGGATCAATGCGTGATATTGGCATATCGAATGGGCCTCGAACTTATGATCCGGACCTACTCGGGTGAAGCATAGAAGACGTACACGATGAAGGCGTGCGTCAAGGATGCACCGAGTAAGCATTAGACATGAGAGGGGCATTGCGTGCGTTTGCGAAGCCCGTAATGCCTAGACGGAGCGAGGATGCTCCTTGCCATCTAGAGATGCGTAGGCAGGAATTCAAGATTGTGGGCGAGACGCATGCGGCAGACTAGCTAGTCAGGGTCGGCTGCAAGAACACATGCATGCGAGCTGAGAACCTCCGTGGATATTAGCATTTCGGATAGGCGAGTACACAGGCACGAGGTGCCGCACAGGAGACGTTTGAATGTTGTGCTATCGAACTTCAGTGTTAAAGACATATGATGGACAGTCGGTTAGATTCGAGATGTGCAAAGGTTGGTCGAAGGTTGAGTATAACTTGAGACACTGCACGGGCAAAAAATACATTCTACTGCAAGACAAAAGAGTTTGGCCGTGACACTAGGGAAGGTGAAGAAGATACCCCCTTAAGACAAGGAGACCAAACAATTCAATTGATGGAGGAGGCGGCTAGGAACACTTTAGTAGAATTGAGAGAAGAACCGCCACTACTATAATGAAGAAAACTACTAAGTGACAGTTGTTCAAAGAAAAGGAGATGGAGAGAGATCCCTGAGAGGTTAGAAGTAGAAAGGTGCTTGAAAAAGGGCGGAAAATGGAGTTTTTAGAAGTAGGATCCAGTGAAAGGGGAAGGCAAGGAAAAGAGAACCTGGCATATCGAGAATTGAGGTAGACAATTTGGGACGACAAATAAAACTATTGGGAATGGATATTGACAAGATTAAGAGATGAGGGGAGATAGTGGCTCAAAACAAGAATTCACCTTTCCGTGACCAAAAATACAAACAGAGGTAGTGACCCTAACTTCAGGATGCCAGACTTACCCAAATACGATAGGACAAAGGTCCCACCAGAACATGTTGCGGCGTTTGAACTAGTAATAAATTTATACGATCAATCTGATTCCATTAACACAAAGTTATTTGTTCCACCTTGACATGAAAGCCTCAATATTAGTTTACCAACATGCCTAGTGGAACTACAGAATTGTATGGGCAATTAGTACAGAAATTTGCCTTCCACTTTGCAAGCAAAAGGAAACAAAAATGTTGTGCTACCTACCTATTTACCATACGGCAGAAGGAGGATGAGTCGTTGAAAGGTTTTGTGGGTAGATTCAATAACAAGACTTTAAAAATCCAGCATCATAGAATTGACATGATGATCAACATTCTTATACATGGGATGAAAAAGGGATTGTTCGCGTCAACTCTTGTACAAGGTCCTGCCCTGCTGA
>NC_026160.1:3614270-3644845 GCF_000512975.1 Sesamum indicum
CAGCTAATGAGAATGGCCCAAAACTACATCGATGAAGAGGAAATGAACGTAATCAAGGATGGAGAGTGGTTACATTCTAGAGGTCGTGTTCGTATGGGAGATGGGCGAAAGAATAGATGCATAAGGCCCAAAAAAGATCATGAGGCACCATAGCAACCAAAATTTTATAAGTATACCCCTTTTTGCACCACAAGAGCATGGGTAATGATGATGCCAGGAACGGCAAACATGCTCCAATGGTCTAAATGCACTAGGTTTACACTAACTAAGAAATGTTCTAGTAAGTATTGTAAGTTTCATAAAGGGAGGGGACATAACACAGAGACTGTTATCAGTTGAAGAATGAAATAGAAAGGTTGGTAGCAGGGTTACTTCAAAGAGTATGTGTTAAGATTTTTCTTTACACTGACACTGTAATATATAGATGATTTCTTTTGTCATTTTTACCATGTTTTGTTTGAGTAGTGTTTTGTTTCATGGAAGTTAGAGAACAGGCCTGGATTGGACCCTACCCTAAAAATTGGGTCTGACTGGATTTTGAGACTCATGGGCCTTAAATTGGAATTATTGAATTCGGTAGGGCCTGGGTATAAATGTTTTTCTTTGGGCTTCCTTTGAGTCTAGGCCTGGGTTGGGTACCCTACCTATTGACATGCCTATTATGAATGTCAAAACAAGTCTATTTTGTGTGACCCATTTTCCCACATTGTTCACAACCAAGAATTTTCTTGTCCTCTGCCCCTTTTCTTTTTTGAGAGCCTTTGAAGTTTTTTTTTTTTTTTTTAACAAGAACCACCTAGAAGTGGGGGGAGCTTTTCAAAGTCCTTTTATATTAAAATGCAACAAAATAGTTACAGCGGGGAGAGCTACCTCCCTAGAATTTCTAGCAAAGCCATAAACAAGGAGTACTAGTCCATTATAAATAGAGCAACATTAAACAAGAGTACGGCTCCCTTGCAACAAAAGACACGAATAGGTGTACTAGAACAATTATGGCAATTATCCGACCACATCGTGGACCGCACAACTCCTTCAAATAAATTTGTGCAAAAGAGTCAAGCCAAAATGTGTGTAATGTTCCAAAAGGATAAATAAATGAACATTAGTATTAGCGTGGAGAAGATGTCTGTATGGCTAACAACCGTTGAACCTGTGAAAGGGGTTCATAAGACTTGTAAAAGATACAATCACAAACAAGCAGATAAACGAGAACGACAGAAGTGACAAAACCAAATGGTATCCAAACAAACATTGGCCACAACGTGAACGAGTAACCTCCAAGGAATCTATATAGGTACAATCACATAAACAACACAGAAAAGCTCAGATAGGACAACAAGTATCAGCAAACAACCAATCAGTAATGAAGTACCCCTAATTTCATAGAATATTTTAGTTGAAATTAGAGATAATAGTACTTCTGATTCTAATAGCAGGGAAGGAGCAAGCGTCAAGTCTAATCAAACCTTTAGGAATGCCTGTGATATTATCAGAGGATAGAATAGTGAGATGTTGATTGAAACACGCTTGGTCAGCAAAATAATCAGCCACTTGGTTACCCTCTCTAAAGATGTGTGATATCTTGAACTCAGTTTGGGATAGAAGATTTTTAATTTGCTACAGCAGATTTTGAAGGTGCCATGGCCCTTGGAGGGGAGATGAAATGAGTTTGAGGGTGATGTTGGCATTTGTTTCCACCCAAATTTTCCTAATGTTGCTATCAATTCATAATTTAACAGCTCTATGTATAGCTTTCAGTTCTGCTGTTGTGTTGGAGATGAGGCTAAGATGTTCCTGAAATGCGAGGACGGTCCGACCTAGATGATTCTTCATGATACCACCCACCCCTGCAACGCTTGGATTTCCTTTTGAGACCCCATCCGTGTTCAATTTGAACCAACCCCTATCTGGCTTAATCCACTTAACAATTGAGATTCTGGATTATATCTTATGAGGTGGGGGGGGGGAGTGAGATTTTAAAAAGAAATGCAACAGATTTGTCCCCTTTCCAGTGTATAGCTCTCATGAGGTTGGTTTACCTAAAAGATGAAGATATTGAGGGTTTGTGAGGTAATATGATTAGCTTTGAAAGGAGTCCCCTCAAATATGGCAACATTCTTGCAAATCCAAGTGTTCCCCATGATCAACGGGGGAAGAATATCTCTGATGTGAAGCTGATTAGAAATATTGCTTCTCCAGGCTTGAAGGATCATGAAAAAATTGTCCGTGATTGGGATATTGAGTTGAAATTTGGAGGCAAAGAAGTTCCAGATTTCAAGGGAAACCTTGTTACGAAGAAAAATGTGAGGGATAGTCTCCTCCTCCTTAAAACAGCAAACACATCTAGAGGCCAGAGAGATGCCCTTTTTTTTTAGTCTGTTGTCAACTGGTATCTAGTTATGGAGGACTTTCCAAATGAAGATAGAAATGGTAGGCCTAACGAGGGGGGACCACAGATTTTTTAAGATGGGTAGTGAAGGTTTGTGATCTCAAGTAATCTCCCGAGCTGATTTTGTAGAAAAGGAACCGCAGGGGGATGGTTTTCGATGCACAAAATCTTCATGTTGAGGATTAATGGGGATCTGCAAAATAAGCTCCATGGTTGGTCCAGAAGTTTTTGACCAGGGCATTTGAGGCTCTGTTGGGGTGAGTGAGGGAATGAAGGGTGCCTGCAGGGAGCCAACAATCATACCAAAAAGAGACATTGTCAGCTCCAAGGCTCCAGAAAATATTCTCCTGAGATACTTATTTAATGCTAGAAATTCTTCTCCAAATGTTAGAAACCTTCGGTTTAGCTTTAATAGAGGCAGGTGTAAACTTTTTACATTATCTACTGATAGTAAAGTTAGCCCATAGAGAATTGTTTTGTCTCAGCCGCCACCAGAGTTTATGGGTGAAGGCTGTGACAGTATCCCTGATGTTTCTGATACCCAAGCCCGATGAAAGCCCATCTAGTCCAATAAATTTTTCTATCGTCACTAGTGGAACCGCGTATAGCCATGAAATCTCGAAGGTTAATCTTCTAAACTAACCTAAATAAACCGCCCTTAAGTGAATTAACCACTAAGTAGTCTCAACTAATTTAACTACTAAGAAGCAACTAACTAAGCTGCTATGGCAAGAAACGTTAGTGCTAGTTAAATAAGAAAACGGGTAACCACAATATTGCCCAAAAAAAAAAGAAAAAAAGAAAGACCCTATGACTAATAAAATCGTATTAGCCCCTAAAAGTCGTGTGCCACCTAAACACGACCTACTGCTGCTACTGCACATGGAACATCCATTCTTTCATATAGTTTCCTGAAATCTAAAAAATAAATATAAAAGTTTTTGAATATTTTATGCTGAACATTAAACACTACGAAAAATTATAGTTAAAATTTCACTTAAATATTTCTTTACCACCGCAAATCATTAATTTTGTTTCAAATATTTGCTATCAAATTTTCAAGTTTTATGAATTCTTATAAAATTTTAGAATTTTTATCTAATTAATTTCATTTTTCTTAGATTTTTAAAAATAAAATGTTGAACTTGTCCTAATATATTCTAATTATGAAAATATTTTCTCTATTAAAAAATAAGACTTCTTTTTATTTGGAAATTTTTCATAATAATCTAAATGTTTGGAGTTCTAGAAAAAAAAAATTACAACTTTCTCGTTATATTTAATTTTATAATATTTTTGGCAAACTTAATTGCCCTTTAAAATATTTCATTTGATAGCTTTTATTATGTATTGATAATTTTGTCCTTAATTTTTTAGTTAAAAATTAATTAAAAGGACTAAAGTGGGATGTAATTTAAACAATAGGGACTTTAAAACTAAGGGTATAAATAAGTCGAGTTTGGTAAAAAATTCTGGCTTGAGTTCGAATTAGAGCTCTAGCTCTATGAGTTCAAAACATTTAGCTAGAGATCGAGCTTTTTTATTTTTTGTATTTATAATTGAAATAAAATTATTTTAGAATATTTATTTATTATGTTAGATTGATAGACACAAATTATTTTTAATAAAAATATATTTTTAATTTTCTTCAACTATTAGATAATTTAAAAAGTTAATAATTAATATAAGAATTAAATATATAATAATAATAATGAACTTACTAACTTGTTCACTAAGATTATTTTTGTATAAAGACTAAATATATAAATAAAACTATCATATTTTATCATTAACTAAATTTAAAATATGTAATATTACTTATTAATTATAATATATGATTAATTTTTAATATAAAGTTGATATAGTTATTAATATGAAATTAAATATATAAAAAAAATAAAAAAAATTGAAAAGCTCGTGAGCTGGACAGAAAATTGAGCTCGGGCTCAAGCTCATTAAAAGCTCGATCGAGCTTCAAATCAAGCTTCGTGAGCCAACTCGGCTCGTCTGTCACCCCTATTTAAGATCATGAATTAAAAATTATGGTGTAGAATGGTCCAAAATTGAAACTTAAAAGACTATCATTAATATTTACCCCTAAAACGTATTATACTTAGAGTAAATTTAGGCCGTCTTCCCCCTTTCACTTACCATTTTAAAAAAAAAATAGTTTAAGTAGATATGATAAAATCTAAATCAATTAAATAACAAGTGTTACATATTTTTCATATAATTTAATTTATAATTTAGATAAATTAACTAATCACATAAAAATAATATACTTGATACGTAATTAATGTACAATTCAATTAAAAAAGTAAACGATCACATATTAATTATAGGGTAAAAAATATTTTGCCTCGAACTATTACCATTTTTATAATTTATCGTCTAAACTTTTACTTTTTCTTTCAATTTACCATATCAACTATATTAATTTTGCAAATTATTAGTTTCGATCATTTCTCAGTAGAATTTTCGACAAAAAAATGGTAACATGCAACGCGTATGAGTAACTTTCTACTACAAAATCTCAAATCTGGTTCAGAGTCGATATAAATTTTAACAAACAAACAAATGATTTTAAGAAATAAAAAAGATTTTTGCATATGTGCGCTGCATTGAATCATTTTCCGACAGTATTTAATTAGTATAAGTTGTGCAGTTGGTATAACAAATTGAAAAAAAATATTTAAATGACAAAGTATCCATTCCCTCCTAGAAGTCAGGAATGGCTGGCCACGCACTCTTGACTCCGATAGATGTCAGCTTCGAGCTTCTTTTTTGAATCAGCTCTCGCCTCCTCGATCGGAGGCTTTAAGTCCCCATCGGTCGGTAAAAGACAGAAAAGAGAAAGACCTAAGAGCATTCTCTTTTAGGGAACAACAAGAGGAACTCCTTACTAGCATTTTCTCACTGTGAAGGCCCCTGAAAAAATCATTTAAGGTAAAGGTATCACAAGGGGTTTCGAAGAGGCCTTATTTGGCATAAAATACATACTTCTTTTTTCGTAGGTGATCATAGAAACTAGTCGGATAAAAGTAGTCATAGTATAATGTACAAAATTCTTTTTGCACGTAATTATATTATAGTGGATATAATTTACACACCATTCCTATAAGATTTGATGTAATTATATGTAGACCTCTTGTGATTTGAAAAATTACATCTCGTACCCCTGAGATTTGCTTCTATTTAACAAATAAGTCCCTATGTTAGTCAAAATTCACCAAACTCGATGGTATTAACAAAAAAATTAGATAAAAACATCCGTACTTACCAACCTATTAACTTATTATTCATCTACTGCAAGTCAAACAAATCTTTTTATTATCAAATTACTCTTATACATCTTTACATGTTAATACATATGAAGACGTATATTTTCACTGTTATAAGAATTGTTTAATCACAAAAATTTTTTTTAACTTGTAATAACTTAGTACAGGGACGTGCCAATACCCATCGAGTCCTAGCGGTCGACTGGGCTTGGCTTCCTTTTGGGTCTATATTAACCTATTAAGCCATAAGTCTAAACTTATCATGTCTATTAATAAAAATAATAATCAAAGTTTACATTAACGAGCTTAACAAATAATTTTTTTGGCACTCTCAATTTCAGTCTCTCTATTGGTTAGAACTACATGATTTCCATCGAGCCAAGAAGAAATATTTGTTATCATGTGATTTTCTCAAAACCACGTTATATTTCTTGTCAAAATTCCTCTTCCTTATAAATTTCAACCCATCTTCATTGTCCGAATAATAATTTGTAAGAATCAATTGTACTTATGTTATTGTATTTGTTTAATTTGTAATGATTACAATAATAATCTAATTTTTTTGTGAATTGAATATTTTTATTTTACAATCTAATTAATTAAAATTTGATAGGGCTAAGCCAAATTTCTGGCGTCGCTACTAAGTCAGCAATAAGTCAGTCGACGGTAAATATCGATTTTTATTCAGTTTTTTCTGTTAATATCAACAAATCCATTGAATTCTGACTAACAAGATAATTTATGTGTAATTACACCAAATATCAGGATAGGAGAGTATAATTATTCCTATATTAGATTATGTATGATTGGTTTAAACACGACGTAGTCTAATAAAGATTTTTTCCATTAAAAGAAAAGAAAATAGTAATTTTACGGCACGTGTGAAGTAGAGACGTAAATACTGCATTAAATTTCTTTCCCTCTCTATTCGAATTTCAAAACGCAATGGAGCCATCAGCACAGTGACACCACACCTCCCTCTCTCTCTCTCTCTCTCTATCTCTCTCTGCAATAATTCAAATGAAATTCTGATAAATCAATTCAATAATTCAGATTACAATTATGGAGATATACATATAAATATATATGTATATATAGAGTAAACGTTGTGGTGTTGGTTTTCTTCTGTGAAGAAGCAAGGCGGTAGGGTTTGTGGGGAGAACCATGGGCTGTTTTTTCGGCTGTTTTCGATTCAAAGACTCTCGTTCTAACCTCATTACTCCTCCGGTAAGATTGAATTTCTTTAATTTTGTTCCCCTCGTTTTTACATGTTGTGAAGATGAATATCTGATGTTTTCTTCAGTTTTTATGATTTCAGTTTGTGTTTTATTGTTTTCTTTTTATGGAGGATATGGAATTTTTCTTGTTTGACAGGAACCTGTGGTGTCTCGCAGTAGGAATGCATTGTCGTCACTGTTCCAGTGTGATGGTAATTTTTGTTCATCTTGTTTGTGGTAATTAGTGGAGATAAAGTGAATTTCACGAGCTTTGTATAGTGTAATTGCACTTGTGTCGGTTTTTGTTTATCTTTGATCGATCAAGTTCTACCGTAATTTATTGGTTTTGCTTATGGATAAATAGATGAGTCGCTTGGACAGGGAGAGGAAGGTCGAAATCCACTGCCTAAGGAACTTGGTGTCGCGGAGCTCAAGGATGAGGTATATACTTTATTTGATTCTCCAAACATATGTTGGAAAATCGACTTCTTTATGGAATGATCAATATTATCCAACACCATTTTGGTATTCTTTATTCTAGGATTTGAAAATGAATTGGTGTTTAACTAATTTCGAGTTGTTTAACCAGTAGACCTGATGTGTGGGCTTAATTCATATATCGGCTTCAGTCTTAAAAGTTTAGCGCGGGAACCCGTCTTCCTTGTTAATTTTTGAGATTTCATGTAGGATGCCTTGTTACTCTTAAAGAGTAGTATTGAATCACAATTGAGAGTTTATGAGTTTGCATAAATCATTTGTAACTGTTGTCTCGTTGCTTGTTGGTGACGTATGTTAATATTCAGATTGATTTTCATCTTAAAATTGTTGAGTTGTTTGCCTGTGTATATGTGTCTGTGTGTGTATATATATAAATATACAATCTATTCCTTTTATGATTGTTTTCCTGCAGGCAAAATTCCTAAAAGCTTGTGGAACTTTACCTCAGACCCCTATTGAAATTCGAAAAGCCTCAGAGAAATGGCAGGATATACCAGCTCGAATTGGAGAAGAAAAATCTTCAAAACTCATTTCGTGGCTTCCCAATGCATCCATTGAGAAGTTGAAACTGGAGAAGCAATCAGATGAATCTCCAAGACCCGTTAAAATTCATGAAGAATCGCTAACTGGCTTAGGTTATTCACTGGACTCTCCAAGCAGGTATAACTCCCAACTTCCCTCGATGGCTTAGATTTGTATAGATGATGACCCTAATACAACATTGAGCTCTTGTTTGCAAATGAGAGCTTGATGACCATACGACTTTCTCTTCTTCATATTTTGCTGAGTGGAATTTTTAGAGATGGCTTGGCATGCTACACTCACATTACTAGGCATCAAATTCCATTACATCAAAGAACAACTGGGTGTTGGATTGACAGAAATGACATTTTGGGAACACTAAGACTTACTCACAAATTCTTATTCTGTCGTTAGCTGCTTGACTGATGGACACATGGGAAGAGTCTCCAGCAGCTCCATCCAAAGACGTGACATTCAGAATGTTTTTACAGCACTAGAAGTGCGAGATAGTGAAACTCATTCTGAAACTTCATCAATTTCACCTGGGTTCTTTGCTCCCAGTGTACAATGCAAAAATAAATCTGTTCGGTTTGACAGCGAGTCAGATAGGTCTGCCTTTTCATCAAAAGGCTCTTCATCTGAAGGTGCTAGTCAACATTCAAAACAGCCTAGATTTGTGGGCAGTAGGAGTGTAACAAAACCATCACCATATCCCACCCCGCTGAAATTAACTGATGAGATGCAAACCCCTGGCACTGTGTTCCCTGCGTATATGAATGATATTGGTGGTGAAAAGGTTATAAAAGTCAGGTCTCAGTATGTACATCCTGTCTTAGACCCAGTTAAGAATCCTTCCCAGTGGAACGAATTGAAGGATGAAAACTCTGATTCCCAGCACCATAGAGAATCACTTAAGCAAAACGACGAATTAAATCTAATGTCAACCCCAACATCAAAGTTGGCTGTAGAACATCTTTCAGTTGGAGAAGAGATGAAGAATGAAGCAAGCCTGTCTTCTTGGTTGAAACCACCTTCAGCCAAGCAAGATGGCAACAACAAACAGTTTGGTTCAGTTTCTGGTGAAAAAGGTTATTTGAGGAGAACTCCTGCAGATAGGCCTATTTTGGGGATGGTGGCTGCACACTGGAATGATGATGAGGAATCTCATGTTTCACCTAAATGGTGGGACGGGAATGGAATTCCGAATTCCACCAACAAGTATAAAGAAGTAAGTCCTGCCTCTGTTTTAAATTCATTTTTCTTCTTTCAGCCACTTTTCTCTCTTTGATCACCCAATTGAAACTGGCCACCTTTGTTTCGCAGGATCAGAAAGTTAGCTGGCACGCCACACCATTTGAGGAGCGACTAGAAAAGGCATTGTCTGAAGAAACTTTTATATCTCAGAGGTATGTTGTGTTGGTGATGACTTTTTGCTAAACGTCTTATTTATTTGGTTTTAAGTGGAGCTTGTCAGTAACTAATGTGTGTGGCTTCTGTGGTATCTGTTCCTTGCCAGTTTATGTTAACAAGAGCTGCTCTTAGTAACAAACTTTCAGTTCCCATATCCCTTCGGTTTAGGTAGATCATTGGTTTTAATTTACAGCAAACAGTTTAATTGAGCAACACAAAAGCTTTCAAAATGTTACTCTTAGTTGAGAAATGAGAACACTACATGTTGCATACTTCCTCGTAAATTTGCATCTGTGAGGACAAACTTAGAAGGTCAAAGACGAATACTGACGTTTGTATGTTTTACACATGCAACATACTGTAAGCTAGTGCCACCTCTTTGAACATTGGCTTGATTTCTTTAATGAAGTTTTGGGGAATATTATATCTAAACAAGCAATGGATATCTATGGGAAACAAGAAAAACTAATTTATGGAAACAATTTTATGTCTATGATTTTGCCCTCCAGGAAGCAAAGAAATCTAAATTGATATGCCACGTTTCCCTTTTGCAGGAAGCCTGTCAGCAAGACACCTCCAGTTGATTTCAGCGAATCCGAAGAGTCTGATACTGCTTTATCTCATTTGCAATCTCCAGCCCACTTCAAATCTGTTGTTTCATTCTGATGAAGCCCTGAAATCATTGTTTCATTTTTTTTGTGAGTTCACCATTACTGTGCAGCATTCATGTATTTCTTCATCATTGTTCATGAACCATTCCTAAGTTGGTGTTGAACAAATTCTAGGACAGGTGAGCAGAATTTGGAGTGATATTCATGACAAGGTCAATGTTTGATTTCAATGTACATAAACAGAGGGAGTTTACTTTGAATTTGGTTTGACAATGCTATTGCCTAGCTTTCCAATAGTGAAAAATAGCAGAAATTATGGTTAAATTCATGTTCTATCCCTTGCACAATGCAAGGGGGGCATGAATGATTGACATACTCCTCATTTTTAGAATTAAGATATGTGTTCATTATTTAATTGTACCAAATATGCAACATCTACAAGACTATTATATCATGCCTTTGGAAATTATTGGGATGAGTTTTTTTAAATTATAAAATATTAGTCCCATCTTATTATGCCTTTGGCAATTAATAATTTATTAGTTTTCTGCAATCTAATAAATTTTTTTAATTGAAAATTTAACGAAAATCACATGGTTTCGTATGAAGTAAAAATGAATGTATATAAAAAAAATTTAAATTTTGATGATTGTCATATGAGTCTAGCACATGTTTGTATAACATGTGTACTGTTATTAATTTACAATTTTGTATTTGACTGCTACCTGACATATTTATCTACTTAGGTAGATATTAATTGTATCTGTCCAAAAACTAATGTAAAAAAAGAAATATATCTATGTTATAAATTTAGAAAAATTTTAAATTTATTGGCCTATCACTCCTAATAGAATACAAAGAAAACAATAGGATAATCAGAAAAATGAGCCCTCAATTTAAAAATTTGGGCTACCAGTCTTGCAAAAACAATATTTCGTGTTGACAACAAGCTTACATATGACCAACGTGTTGATGTGTCATCAACACCATAAAGTATTTAAATGGCCCACATGACGGTGTTATTGGCCTGCATACGTCTCCTTGAATTTGTTCAAGAAACATAGGAGATTCTACATTCAGTCTTATCATAGATGCCTTTGTAATTAATATTTCAAGAGAACAAGCCGAACATATAAAATCACTTTTAACAAGGAACTTCAGGTCTTTTAGTGGGTGTCCATATGAATTTTCAATAATTCTATACATCATTGTTTTACCTGGGTGGCCAAGTCTATCATGCCACATATAAAAATACTTTGATCGACTAACTTTGGGTTAGTGATACTATGTATTTCAACAGAGCTTATTAATGTGCCATATAAACCAGAAGTATATGTTCTCATTCTTTCTAAAACTTGCTTCTGGCCAATTTTATATGTTGTAAGGTACAGATATTCGATACTATTTTCATTCATGGTTTCAATATGAAAACCATTTTGTCGAATATCCTTGAAACTCAATAAGTTCCTTTGTGATTTACTAGAATATAAGGCATCATTGATATGTAATCTTGTTCCTTCAGGTAACAAGATTGTAGCTCTTCCGGAGCCTTCAATAAGATTACTAACTCCTGAAATAGTACTCACATTTATTTTTGCCACTAACAAACTTGAGAAAAATTTCTTGTTTTTCAAAATTGTATGCGTAGTGGCACTATCAACAAGACAATGCTCCTTGTCATTGAGATTTGTAATGACTTGTCCATGCTATATAAATAAAATAGACATATAATAAGTAAAAGAACACTTCATTCATAAAATATAAAAATATTACAAGATTAAAAGAAATTCCCTACAAATGAAAGTAAACATGACTGAATAATAGAAACATACTGATGACATATGAGACAAAACTAATCAATAAGCATGTTGAAATCCTCAGTAATGTCACCAAACTGTAATGGCAGCTCAGGGAGATTTTTATCATCATTTTCAATGGACTGGAAAAATTTTGAAGCATCCATGTGGGTATTGTCTGAGATTCCAGCCTCAACTAAATTAGTCTCAAATTCTTTACCCTTTGCTTTCAGAAGCCTGGTATAATTTGATTAGATGTTGTGCCGTACGATAGGTACGGGATCAATGTCCAGACATCCCACATCTATGGCAAAGATCTCTATTTGTAGTTTTTTCTTGTTGATTCTTTGCCTTATTTTCATTGTTCTTCTGAATATTGGGATTAATCTATGTATTACCACGACCATTACCACAACCACGACCATAAGAATGGCCCTGCGGTGGGCCATGGTATCGACAATGCCTCTTTCATGAAGAAGTAGCATTTGCTTTAGGCAATGCCATTGAAATTTCAGGAAATGATTTGGAACCAGTGGGTCGGGTGTGATGGTTATTCAACAAAAGCTGATTATTTTCTTCTGCAACAAGCAAGTATGAAATCAACTCTGAATAGGTTTTAAACCCACGTTCCCTGTACTGCTACTGGAGTACAAGGTTGGATGCATGAAAAGTAGAAAATATTTTTTCCAACATTTGTTCATCCTTCACATCTTCTCCACATAACCTCAATTTTGATACAATTCGAAACATCTCATAATTATATTCAGCAATTGTTTTGAAATCTTGCATCGCAATTGTATCCATTCATATCTTGCACGTGGTAAGATTACAGTCTTTTGATGGTCAAATCGATCCTTTAAACTTTTTCAATGTTGAAAAGGACTTTTGACTGTTAAATATTGAGACTTCAGGCTCTCATGAAAATGATGATAAAGCAAAATCATTGATTTGGCACAGTCTTGCTCAGAAGCACTAGTATTTTTTTTTATTGTTTCTCCCAATTTGTTACTTGCCAAATGTAGTTCGGCATCAAAAACCCATGATAGGTAGTTTTTTTCAAAAATATCAAGAGCAACGAAATTCAATTTTGTGAGATTGGCCATTAAGCTACAACAAGTTAATATGCACTTTTAGCATAATATTCAATATATACATAAAAGTAAAATAATATGTATTACACATGATATAAAGTAAAAATGACATGAAATATTACTAACATTAAGTTACATATAAGTTACTATGTAATTAGTTTGAATTATTATGGCATGCATATATACATGGAATTCAATATATTTAAGTTTGGCTTAAAACTTATAATGTTATAAATAGCAATTAATGGTATTCATGCCAAAATTATTTTCTTAACAAATAAATTTTGTTGCATATAAATATATTAGCAAAACATGCAAAATACATACATGGACATATGAAAGAAAACTATGTGGGCAAAGTAAGTTAATAAAATTAACTTCAAGTTAGTCATATTTTAATAACAATCGCTATACTATGTTATCGAAAAAATTATCACGAATCAAATAAATAAACGAAGAAGCATTGAGCTTCTTGATCAAGCCATTATCTCAAAACACTTTCGGTGGTGAGAAAATTAAACATTGTACTTATCTTCGCTTCAGGGATGATATTGCACATAATTGGCACAAAATATTTCACCTACTACTGGAGATGATTTTAACTCATTACTTACTTCAGAAAGTAATGAAATTTTATAGAACACATCCACTTCAGGGGATTAAATCAAGAATTATATGCCTGCTTCTGGAGGCAATATCACATCCACTTTATGGGATAAAATCAAGAATTATATGCCTACTTCTGGAGGCAATATCATATGATAGTACTTATATATATATATGTCCACTTCAGGAGATATTGAAATATATATAATATAATTACTCATATTTTATTATGAAGAATCAAGAATAAAAGTAACTATGATACTGTAGAGGTAAACAAACAAAGAATAAAAATTATACTAGAAAAATTAACATTCTACCTTGATCGAAACGTAACGTCGTGCTGATAACGTGTTATAAACTTAGAAAAATTCTAAGTTTATTGGCCTTCACTCCTAATAGAATACAAAGAAAACAATATATGGATTTCCTCAAATCACTTTCTTATTCTCTCCAAAAGCTATTTACAAATGAAATACATGGTGGTATTTGTAGACCACCAAAATTATGGTTACAAAATACACCATGACTATTATAATTATAAAACATAATGTGGGATACAAAAGGGTATAACATAATGGATATTAAAAATGAATATCAAAAAGTGTATGTATTCATATACACATATTATATATAATAATCTAATATTTTATATGGCTGTATTGATTCTAATCACTCTATCCAAATATGTGTCCGGGGTGGTTATTTGAATGGCTTCACTATTTTTATTTTTAATTATATACAGATGAATTATAAAGATATATGTTAATTTTTTTATATTGTTTTTAAGGGTAAATTACAATGCGCTTATCTGAGTTTGTTTGTTTATTTATTTTTTAAATAAATCGATTACAATAGTTTCTGTCGAATATCGATATTTAATAAAGATCATTACAACAATCATACTTGATTAATAATATCAAATAAATTAAATTTGGCTGATATCTAGTATTACAGTAGACAATATTTGTTGTATTATGTTATACTTTTTCTAATTGACAAGTGATATACTTATGATTTTTTTTATCAATTTTTGAGTTTTATATTTATATCAAGATACATATTATGCATTGTGCAATTTGTTTTATTACTTATAGATTTATGTCGAAATTTAGTGATTTCTATGAATTAATCTAAAAATAATGATAATAATAATAATACTAATAATAATAATAATAATAATAATAATGGTGATGATGATGATGGTCGAATAATTTTAATTATTTTTATTATTATTGATGAAAAGTTTAAACAATAATTACGATATCTTAAAATTTAGGCACCCGATTCATACCAAATTTAAATATATATATATATGTAAGACTGTGTCCATTAGATCACATCAGACGGTATGATTTAAAATCACATGATGTGCTCCAATGATACACTGTCTTGAATGATTACTCTTATGTTTCGAATACGATATATCGATATCTGTATAACCAATAAGTCTAAAATTTTTCCAAATGTTATTTTTTATAAGTTTGATCATATCTAACGGTTTGATCTGAATTTTGATGGCCCGATTAACCCATGTTGTTCAACAATGTAAAATGATAATTACATCAATGTAATACTAACATTTATAAATATATAAATTTATTGCAGATTGTGAACATATATTAATCTCAACTATAAAATATTTTTTATGTATTTCGATTGCATTATTCAGATAATGGATACTTTTCTACAATTTTTAAATTATTCAGTATGAATTTTTTTTGGGGTATATTTTACTGATTATATTACTACTAAACTAATTAAAGTTTATATTTATAATAATAAACTAAAATTTCTTACTATATTTTGGTATATTTATAACATAGTATATATTATGTAATTTATTTTGATGATTCGATCCCATGGTTTAATCTAATAATAATAAATAAATAAATAAATAAAAATTACCAAGCTCGAGTTCGAGCTTGAGCTCGAGTTCATCATGTAAGAGTCGAGCTCGAGTTCATCATGTAAGAGTCGAGCTCGAGCTCACCAAAAAAGATCGAACTCGACTCATTTACGCCCCTAGGTATACCTTTTGTAATTAACGATCATTTGATATACTTTTTATAATGGGCTGTCACACGAAGGGATATTTGTTAAATGATTAATAATTTTAGGATAATTATTTGTAATTTTTTAAATAATATAAAAATATTCATAATTATGACAAACTTAAAAAAATACTTTGTAATTACCCTTTTTCAAAATAAAAATTATATGTACATCCACCTTTTTGAGTATGATAAATATATAAATATTTTCCAGCCAAATATCAATCAATATCAATGCAAGTGGCAAATCCTTTTTCAACTAAAACTTGACACCACATATCAGCTAATATATATTCTCTTAAAAAGAGTTTCAAGGGTTATTTTCTATAGATGTTTGAGAAGAAGAGTCACAGTCTACACCAACATTTTTATTTATCTTCTTGTGTTTTAATTTTAAGACCATAAATATATAAATTATTGCCTTTAATATAATTTGTTTTTTTTAATTTTTGGAAAATAAATATCGATTATTTATCATAATTTAATTGGAGATGGACGTTAAGATTTAGAGTTTTAATCATAGTTTCAGCATTATCATTAAATTATGAGTTAGATTAATATGATTGGCAAAACTTTAAATGGTAAAAGTCTTAATATTCATTTTCATGTTTTATAGAAAATATTTTAAAATTCAATAATAAGATTTGAAAAATAAAGAAAAGGTATTTTCAATAATGAGAAATTTATTAAGTATGAGACCTCTGGAATGGTCAAAT
Organism: Sesamum indicum; assembly: GCF_000512975.1. Classification (NCBI taxonomy): domain Eukaryota; kingdom Viridiplantae; phylum Streptophyta; class Magnoliopsida; order Lamiales; family Pedaliaceae; genus Sesamum; species Sesamum indicum. The sequence continues at coordinate 3,630,459 of NC_026160.1, forward strand.
GGGTTTTTGAAATTAATTGAATTAATCCTATAGAGGTCCAAGTTTATGAGTTTAATTTATTTTGAATTACGCCCAATAGGCTCTCTATATATGCAACCCTAACTTGAATTATATTTATATATATATATATATATATATATATATGAGGGTGTAACGATGAGGCAGTTATTGTTTAAGTACTTGTAGTAGGAGTAGGTTGTGTACTATGGGGACACCTATTGTACCTATTTTTGACTTGACATGTAATGTATATATATATATACAACAAGTACATGAGATGTCATTTATATGCGTGTATAGTGTATAGGCATGTGTATGTATCGTTTTGTATATAATACAAAAAACAACATTCCTCCCTCACTCTCACTTCTTTTATTCTTTTTGAATTAATTTCAAGTTAGACCAAGGTCCTCTTGAACTTGATATACTAAGCTAATAGTAAAATTAAATATCTGATACTACATACACCTTACATCTAGCAAGGTTTGGTATAGACTACCTTGTGGTATAATGTGTGTTCGACGTAGAGGAGATCTCGTTGGTCTTTGTGAGAGCATCCAGTTAGAGGATAAAAGCTTAAAGAAAGTCTTCCAATCAGAAATATAAAATTTCATGATTACATTTTATCACTCTACATTACAATGGCCACTTGTTATATTTCAAGCTTCTTTTACACTATTGAATGTCGAACGTCTAGGTTCAAAGGACTAGTTCTCTTTCAATTTAAAATTTGAATATACTTTTTTTCGTACTTCCACTACGTTCTTGTCAATTCCTGGACCATATTAATTCTTTTTACGTACATTTCAGCAAGATTAAATTATGGATAAGAAGAACCATTTCCTCTCCATCAGACACCCTATTTTCATATATGTCACTGCCACCAATCACTTTCATTTGATTCACATTTCACAGGTTGCATCTGAATCTGCAATCTGCAAATAATTCCTCATTGAATATGTCCCTAACATAACATTGTACTCAACATAAACTCTAAATTCTCTCCTCTCCAAATGGTTCAAACTCTGTTTTGATATATCATCGTCACTAAACAGCAACTTGAACCCCCAATTCATTATAATGTAATATACCTTGTACCATTTTCGGTTATCCCACATTTTTCAGCAAACATGTCCAAATTATGCCTGATCATGTGTGTAGCATTTACATAATCAAATTCTTTCACATTGCCACCAATGTAATTAGCTACAGGCACATTTCTACTCTCAGCATCATAATGCAAAACCACATAAATGCTTTGACTGCGCAGGGTCTACGAACAATAAACAAAAAAAAGAAGAAAAAGCAAAAAATGCATATGAGACCACAACATTCACTGCCCCACATGTAGGGTACACGTTCACATACAATATTTCACCAACACACCATAAAGTAAGATTCTCATATAGGGAGAATAAACAAAATCATCCTACTTTAAAACACCGGCAAACAAAAGCAAAAACACAAACAACAACCTCAATGAAAAATCCAAGAGAAGCGATTGCCAAATAAAAAATTAGAGAAGCATAACAACAACGTGTGAGTAGTGGGAAGGGAACACTTTCATTTCTGTAGAAGATGAATGAAGTACATTGACTAAGAACTCCTAACCCAGCTATAAATAAGCTCAACACTCGTGTGGAAAACAAGAAAATGAACTAACAACTCCTAAGTAAGCCAACAACTAAGCTGCTGACTCATGTGCCACCTGTACCAACTAATAAAAACGTAAGTAGGAGAGAAAGCGTAATCAGCAAAATGCGACTTCAGTGCCCTCTGGAACTAAAGGAGCTGAACACTTCAACATCGCCCCTCAAGATGGACTTGAGGGAAGGCACTCAAACCCATCTTGGAGAGCAGGCGTGCAAAACTGGAAGCAGGGAGCAGATTGGTGAACAAGTCTGCAAGCTGGGACGAACTGGGGACAGGAGTAGGAAGAATAAAATAGGTTTTGAACTGATCGTGAACTAAGTGGCAGTCGATCTCAAAGTGCTTCGTCCTCTCGTTAAAAATGGGGTTAGCAACTATGTGGATAGCAGCTTGGTTATCACAGAAGAGAGGAATGGGCGTAGAAATAGGGATGTGGAGATCCTGAAGTAGATAGGAGATCCAACGCAGCTCACAAGTGGGGGTTCCTAAGCCGCGATATTCCGCTTCGGCCGTGGAACAGGCAATCGTCGTCTGCTTCTTGGTCTTCCAGGAAATCAAGGAGGACCCAAGGAACACACAGTATCCTGTCAAAGAGCGTTTGGAGTCCATGCAGTTGGCCCTCTCCGTACTGCAATAAGTAGTCAAGGAGAATGAAGATGCAACAGGAAAGAAAAACCCAGTGTCTGAATGCCCCTTGAAACCAAGGTACAACAATCGGCCAACGAGCCTTTGATAAAGTTCAGGATTAGACAAGGGAAGAGCAGAGCGAGTTGATAGCTTGATACCCAAAGGAAGAGACGTGGAAGCCATCTTAGCAGAAGAAAGTCCAGTGTCCGAAATGATGTCGCAAATGTACTTGTGCTGTGTAACATAAATACTTGCAGTGGAACGAGCAATCTCGAGTCTGACAAAAAACTTCTTAGTGTGTTAAATAGCGTCCTCAGAAGGACCAGTAAAGATGACATCGCCAACGTAAACAAACAGAATTAGGGGACTTGCAGAAGAATGCTTAACAAACAAACAAAAATCATGAGAAGACTGAAAGAACCCATAACGAAGAAGATCAGCAGTGAGTTCAAGGTTCCACTGTCGAGAAGCTTGTTTCAAGCCATAGAGAGACCTCTTCAATCTGCAGACCTTTCCAGGAGCAACAAGATAACCGTTAGGTGCCTTCATGTAGATAGTCTCATCAAGAAAACCATGAAGGAAGGCGCTGTTGATGTCAACTTGATGAAGATGCCAGGACTAGCTGGAAGCTATGGGCAACAAAAGATGCACGGTGACCGCTTTGGCTACAAGGGAAAAGTGATTAATGTAGTCAACCCCCTCGACCTGATTGTACCCCTTCGCTACGAGTCGATCCTTATAACGATCCATAGAACCATCGGGTTTCAACTCGACTTTGAACACCCACTTGCTCCCAATGGCATGCTTATCAGGAGGCAAGTCCACAATATCCCACATCTCGTTTTTCTCCAAGGCTGCATGTTTATCTTTCATGGCCTGCTCCCGCTCCAATTTGCCCTACCCCTGCAAGTAAGTTTTGGGTTCTTGCACAGTAGACAAAGCTGCCATGAAATTAATATGTAAAGGTGAGAGATCATAAGGGAAACCAGAGGCATTAGAAAAAGAGTATTGGCAGTGATAATCATCCAACCAACTGGGAGGTTTAGTAGCCCTAGTTGACCTGCGAAGAGGAGGTATAGGTTAAGGAGAAGGGGGAGCAGGTACAAGTTGAGGACAAGGGAGAGCAGGTCCAAGATCAGGCGAAGAGGAAGCAGTGGAACTAGCAGAGATTGGAGGATCAACACAAGGCGCAGTGAAGGGGTCAGTGATGGGAGTAGGTATAGGAGTAGATGAAGTAGAGTGATTAGATGACAGATATGGAAATATATGTTCATCAAAAACAACATCACATGAGATGATAACTTTGTGGTGATCAAGTTTATAAAGTTTATACTCCTTCTGCCCTAGAACATAGCCATAAAAATGCACCTAAAAGCTCTTTGATCAAACTTGTTTTTGTGGGGAAGTACATTCGAAGAAAAACAGAGACACCCAAATGTTTTTAGATTATAATAGGATGGAGGTTTATGGTGGAGGAATTGAAAAGGAGTTTTCCAGTTAAGAGAAGGTATAAGTAATCTGTTGATTATGTGAGTGGCAGTGAGCATGGATTCTGCCCAAAACAACCTGGGCAAACCTGATTCAAACATGAGAGCTCGAGCGACTTGGAGGAGGTGTTGTGTTTTCGTTCAACGGTCTCATTTTGTTGGGGGGGGAATAGGCACAACTCTTTTGGTGAATAATGCCATGGGAGTGGAGTAAATTCTAACAAACAAGGCTAGTAAATTTCGAGTCATTATCAGTACGCATGATTTGAACCTTGGCAGAAAGTTGAGTGCAGGTTCTGGCGAAGAAAGATGAAAGCAAGTTAACAATGGTTAGGACGTAATGTGATCCCGAAAGAGAAGCTTGTTTGTATGGACCCCAAATATCAATGTGTATTAGTTCAAAGATGTGAGAAGAACAAGAATTACTCAAGGGAAACGCTCCCCATGTCTGTTTTGCTAAGGGGCAGATATAACAAATATGGTCATTGACATCATTTGACACCTTTATCATAGGAATGTGTTGAAGTACTAAGGAGCTAGAGTGACCTAGCCTTTTATGCCATAAAGCGTACATGTCTTGAGCAGCAGAAAAATAGGCAGCAGAGCTAGAAGGTTTCTCTAACAAAGGTTTGGAAACAAAAGAATTTGCATCTAAGACATAGAGCTTCCCTAATTGTGTTCCTAGAGCCAGAATACTTTTAGTCTTCAGGTCCTGCAAAAGGCATAAAGAAGTGAGAATGATGAAGCTGACAAAGTGAGATTTGCAGAGTTGCGATACAGACCACAAATTGTATTTAAAGCTGGGAGGAAAGAGGACATGTGATAAAGTGAGTCCTTGTGCTAGAGGGATGTCACCAGCCTTGATGGCTGATGTGCTGCTGCCATTAGGAAGTAGGATGTTAACAGGTTGTTTCAAGGAATGTAAGGTTTCAAACATGTTCTCATCACCACATATATGATTCGAGGCCCCTGTGTCTACAATCCAATAACTCAAACTTAAACACTTCGAGGCTAAATTTTGAGTCATACCTGCCACTTCATCTGTCTTGGCAAAATGAACTTTCACTGGATCAAGGATTGTTTTGCTCTAAACAAGCTATAAAGCTTCCATTAAATCATCAACTGAGACACTTCTTCCTCCCCTCTTTACACCGACAACATTCATAAGGTGCTAATGGTCAAAGTCGTGCATAGCATAAGCCTATCCCCATGTGTGTTCTTCTTCCTTTGCTTTGTTAGATCCCTGTATCAATCAAAGGTACCATGAAGCTTGAAGCAAGACTCTCTATTATGCCCAGACTTGTGGCAGTGACTGCAGAATAGCTACCTCTTGTCCCCCGGACCCCTGCGTCTCAAAAAGTTCTTGGGCCCAGAGACCTCTCTTTGCTCAATACCTCTTCCCATCATAGTTGAGTCAATACCTCTTGCCATCATAGTTGAATCCCCAGCATCCATAAAACCTAGATTCACCTGACGTTGAGTTTCAACTCTAAGAACCATGAATATGCCTAATTTACATGCGGTAATGGATCAAGGACTAAAATATGATTGCGTATATTGTCATAGATTTCGTTCAATCCCATAAGGAATTGCACCAACTGACTTGCCTCAGTTTGATTGATTTTTGTTCTATTACAACCACATGTGCAGTTTCTGCATGTGCACATTGCAGGTGGCATCAAACATGCCAATTCATCCCACATCTGCTTTAAGTTGGTATAGTATGTTGTGATACTGAGATTACCTTGAGTGATGGAGGTAATTGCGCATTGAATTTTGTAAAGCAGTGGACCATCGGATTCTCCATGTTGTGTTTCAAGTTCCAGCCACAGTGCTCTAGCTGAGTTCGCATAGAGGTAAGCGTTGACAATGTCCTTTGAGATTGCATTCAGTATCCAAGTTCGTACCATTGATTCCGATATCCTCCATTAACGATATTCCGCAGATCCTTCAACCGGTTTTCCACAGGATCCATCTATATAGCCAATTTTATCTCGTCCTTCTAGTGTAATGCATACAAATATATTCCAAGATAACCAATTACTTTTATTTAGTGGTGCTGAGATCATCACCATTGCAGTGGATCAAGGACTGGTGGTCGTCCAGTCATAGGGTCATTGCCAGCATTGGTACCAACACCAGTCAGATCAGGACTGAATATTGAGGAATTTGCCATCGTGAAGGAATTCAATTATGTTAACTGCGAGTGTATACAGAGACCATCATGATGATAGTTCTAATACCATTAAAAATCCAGGAGAAGCCATTGCCAAATAAAAAATTAGAGAAGCATAACAACAACGTGTGAGCAGTGGGAAGGGAACACTTTCATTTCTGTAGAAGATGAATTAATAGTACATTGAGTATCTTGAACCCAACTATAAATAAGCTCAGCATTCGTGAGGAAAAGAAGAAACAAACTAACAACTCCTAACTAACCCAACAACTAAGCTTCTGACTCATGTGCCACCTATAACAACTAATAAAAACGTAAGTAGGAGAGAAAGCGTAATTAGCAAAATACGACTTCAGTTCCCTATTTGATTATCGTCTTCAACCTCTGGAACTGAAGGAGCTGAACACTTCAACACTCAACCCCATAAAAATACATTCATTTTTCCCACTTCATTATATCCAAAGCTAATTAGAAAACTTATGGTATCCAAATGGGGGCATGCTTAGATGCCTATCATCACCGTCTTAGAAAAATTACTCTTTCAATCGAACTATTTTGAGCCTCTTGTGATGATTTCTGAACTCTGATTCTCCTCCTTTACGTCGGCATTAGCTTGGTAAGGATATTCAGCTTAGGGCTTTTGGAAGAAGAGCCACGTGAGGGAAGTGTGATATATTTTCCCTCCAAAAGCGGTTGACCAGGCTACTGATTACATAGACCTTGATGATGTGGCAACGCTAATGTGCTAAAATTTGATACATCACTCCTGCCACTTTGGCCGGATTTTTTATTGCCACGTAAGTAATTGTGGGCCAAAGTAGACAAAAATCCCAATTTTTTGATTGTCACATGCTGGACATGTGACCATTTCAAATGAAATTAGGGTAAACTGGACTGAAACTGCCCCTTTTTTTTTTAGAAATTAGTGTCCTTACTTGCTATTTTGTTAAAAGACTGGTCTACAGTGCCACCGCCGATGAGGATATATATGATCTTGTTCCATTATCGTTTTTCATCTTTAGAAAAAAAATGGAGAAAAATGCAATTTACCCCCTGTGATATGAAAAATTGAGCAAAAAAATCTATGAAAAATAAAATAGCAAATTATCCTCTGTGTTTTGGAAAATGAAGCAAATTACTCATATCCAAAATATTGATAGGAGGATAATTTGTTTCATTTGTTGAAACACAAGGGTAATTAATTTGCTAATTTTTTTTTCACAAGAAGGTATTTGCTCATTTCATATTTGCTCATTTCACATGTAATGGACGTAAATTTGCATTTAACCCAAAAAATCAACTGAGGTGCTAGTTTTTGCATACAATACTGATGTGCTCATTATGCACATCTGATTCTTTTCCTATACAAATTCTTTTCTAAAGTAGCACATCAGTATTGTATGCAACAACAATATATGTGCCAAAATCTGAAGCTTATGGCACTTACAGTAATTTTTCTATTGCATTCTTGAATTGATCAGGTTGTCTTAAATAGCAAGTTTTCTGTTCATTTTCTTACGTACTACCATCTTTTCTGTATCTCTTAACTTGAAGCTTATTAAATTACTGCAAAACTGATTATCAGTCATAATTCCTTCATGTCACCATTTTGATTTACTGTTATCAAAAAGTGTCGGCCCCGACCATTTCATGCGCAACAAACGACTTTTTCTGTCTACTGTAGTATTAATAAATAAGTTTTAGCGGCTGATCATGGCCTAAACTAATGCTATTTGGTTTCTGGAGGACGCCTCTCCTTCTGACAGCAAGGTAACAACAGTGAGTCTTAGATATGCCAATCTCGTCTCTACATTTCCATCAGAAGTCAGTGTCCTAGCATGGCCCGTGCAGCAAACTGGAGGCAATCAAGCCTTGATCACCAGTTCAAGCCGTTGGCACGACAAAATTTTAATGTTGTCAACGATCAGATTATGCTCTTCTCATTTCTCATGTGTGGTAGGAAACTGTTTTGTGATGCCATTCATCCTCCATCTGTCTACATACGCCATGGCATCCCTCCATTTACAATCTGTCTACAACGCCCCGGGACATAACACTTTCGTAGCTGTGATCTCATGCATTTCTTGGTTTAAACATCCTTTTCGTTGCACTAGCAAGTTTCGCAGTGCAACGAACGTGTAAAAAATATACTTTTAGACGTGAATATCTCACTTATTAGTTACAAATTAAACTCATCATATTTTTTTAGGGTGAATAGCAATTTACCCTCCCGTGACATTGGAAACGAGCAAATTATCCCCCTATGAAAATAATAGTTATTTTATTTTGAAAACACAAGAATAATAAATTGCTATTTTATTTTTCATAACGGGACTATTTGCCTATTTTTCATAATACAGGTAGATAGATTGCAATTTACCTCATATTTTTGTTTATATTACTATCGTTGAATCATTAGCACCTATGCAATTGTTCTTAAAAAAATGATAATATTTATTTTGATTGATGAGAAAACAATCCAATTTGTTATTTGTAACTCACTTCTAAAGAGGTAAATTGCTTTATTTCAAAAAATACGGTAAGAGTAAATTGTTGCATTGTAAAAAACACAAAAAGGTAAATTGCTATTTATTTTTTTTATAAAAGGATAATTTGCTCATTTATGATCACATGAGGCTGCTCGTATTTTTTCCAGTAAAATGATAGTCTTGTGTGAATGTGTTCCAGTTCATATAGAAAAAGAAATCCTTCCATAAAATTCCAACAGACTGTGTCTGTAGCTATTGGCCATAACAATCAAAAGTCTATACTTGGAAGAGAAAATGAAGGATAAGTAATGACACAAACCGAACAAGGAAGGAAGGAAGGAAAGAAAGTTAGAGAAGAGGATAGGAATTGATTAGGATGAAGACATGTGAAGATTCCAAGGGCTTTCATGCAGGTAGGAACAATAAAAGGAAGTGTGTCGAGAAAAAAAGAGTTTATTGGGACGGACTTGTAACGTTAAGGGAAAAGTATTATTTTAATCCGCTAAGTATGCCTAATTTTAATTTTAGTCCGATAACTATATTTATTTTTTTTAGGTCCATTAACTTACGAAATCGCTTACTTTTAGTCATGTGGCAGATTTTCGGACAATTTTATTCCTATGCAACTTTTGATGGGCAGTTTTAGTCCATATGCACTCATAGGGGTAAAATTGTTCGAAAATCTGTCAGAGGACTAAATGTAAGCAATTTCGTAAGTTACTGGACCTAAAAAAAAATGGACATAGTTATCGAACTAAAATTAAAATTAGACATATTTAACGGACTAAAATAATACTTTTCCCTAACGTTAGATACGATTATAAATGTGTTCTCGTTGTTTGCAGAACTGTCTATTTCCCTTAAAATTAACGTCCGTCCAATCATTCGCTTTTGATAGGGTTACATCAAGATTTTGTATTGAACTGCCCAAAATGCTATTTTGAAGTGTAAGTTATAACTTCACATGCCTTTTAGAATATTTTATGGACTAAAAATGCTCTTTTTAAGATTTACAAGGCATAAACACTGAAGCGACCAAACCTTGCACAAACATCATATTATTTAATATTTAAAAAATCAAAAAAATTATTAAGAATAAAGTTGACATTTCCAATTTATCATCCAAATGTTACATAAGTATCAATAATTTTTTAAATAACAAAAATGTATTTATGATTTTATCAAAATCTCAGAAATTGATGTCTAGAAGCACAAGTGCAGACAAATGAGGCATTTTCATTGACTTTAGGGCTAAAATAGAACATTTAAGTATTGTATGAAGATAGCAACTGAGTCTAGAATGGAAGGAAAAACATGATTTCTTGGTAATAATTGCAAAATTGTCAATTTTCTTGCAAAGACTATAAAGTGTTGGTGGGTGGTATTTGCTGCACACCCCCAACCCACATTTATTCATTCATTCATTCATTCATACAACTTTCTTTACTGGATAACTACCCTCTCTCCGATTTAGAAGTTTGGTGTAATTATATGTAAATTTCGTATTATTTTAAAAATTATATTTAGAATTTTTGAGTTTAATTTATTTATTTCTAACAATAAGTTCTTTCATTAGTTAAAATTCACTAAATTTGTTGATATTAACAAAAAACTGAATGAAAACTTATTTTACCATCGATTGACTTATTACTGACTTATTGCAGGTCAAACAAATATTTTCCGACTAATCTACACTTATAATATGAAGATATACCTCCTCATATGTATTAATATGTGAAAATATATAAGGATAATTTGGTCATAGAAAGGTATTATTGACCTACAATAATTATGTAATTAATCAATTGGAGGTCAATATGAAATTTTATTTTATTTTTATTAAGATCAACAAATTTAATTTAACTAACGAATGGGCTTATTTTTTAAATAAAAGTAAATCTCAATGCTACGAAATGAAAATTTTCAAATCATAAAAAATTCTACATGACTACACAAAATCTCAGGAAAGAAAAGTATAATTATCCCTTCGTGTTTTCGAATAAAACCCTTCCCTCTTCCTTAGATCTAATTGGTCAATAGTATGCCCACATTGGTGGACTTCCACAATTATTTTAATTATTAGTTTTTTTTATTATAAATATTAGTTCATATCAATGTTTGTACTACTTCATCATAAAATTATATAATTCTTGAATGAAAGTATAAAATTATCAACTATATCCTTACTGTATTATTTTCTTTTAAAATTTGCAAAAAAAATCGGATGGGATGTTTGAAAAGTTTGCAAAATTATAAAAAAAAAATATATTATCCACCTAGTTAATAAAAAAAATATGAAAATCTTAAAAAAAGTCATAATTTTTAATCTACAAGGATATTTTGTTCAGTTCACTACAAAAAATAAATGAAAACCTAACGAAAACTAATGAAATGAGCTAATTGCTAGACGATCATTCAAATCAGAGAATTACTGATAATTTTTCAAATAATGAGTGAGTATTTATAATTATGTCAAATTTTCAAAAAAAATCGTTGGAATTGACCCCTGAAAAAAAAAAAAGAATAATAAATGGAAGTACTCCAATGTGGTTTTCCAAGAAGTAGTATTGTCAATTTTTTGTACTAAGAGTTCTTTATTTTCCCTCAAATATGAAGGTGTAGATGCACTACACCAATATAGTCAACTAATTAATTTCTTGGAATATTGCAGGTATTCTTCTCGATGAGCATGACATCAAAACCCCAAATTCTAGAAGCATGACATATGCTGTGCTAACTAGTGCATGAAAATTGCTATAATGGGGTGGAAAAATATCTGGAAATGGAGACTCCACAATCATCAATATCCCAGAGAGGATACTTGATAACGGTAGGATTATTGAAAAGACAAGTATAATCCTATCTAAGGGTAAAAGAGTAATTCTGGAAGAGATACGATAAATCTCGCTGGGAAGGAAGGAAATTGTTTGGGCACGTTAGTGGCTTGAATTAAGAAGGTTAATTTATCACTTTATCAGCAGGCATCAATCAGTCCAGACGCTCGACCTATAAGAGGAAGGCTAATCCGTGATACACGCACTTACCATATGCGACTGATGTCAACTTATAAATACTGGATCCGCATAATAAACAGGTAATGTTAATTTGAGACAGTTTATGAACAACTACCCAATATTTTAACAATATCTTTGAGATTCTAATTTGGGCGTCGGAGTGTTTTCGTCGGGGACGACTCCGACCATCCTAACCTTTCTTGTTCCAGTTGACAGATCCTACCGAAGAAGTACGTGGAGGTCGAACACTTGGACTACCAGTATAATCTCTTTCGACCACAATTTTTTAGCAGGATCAATACTCAATGAGAGTACGTATAAATAAGGGATAATTATATCTGTACTTTCTAATTTATGATTTATATATAGAAATTATTCACATATTTTGAAAAAAAAAATTATAATACACAGTCAACGGTATTTACACAAACCATCTACATTTTTTTTTAAAATTATAAATACAGCCCATGAAAACGTCACCATCATTCCACAAACTTTTTTTTTTTACTAGCAGGGGTGGATTTTGGCATTACGCAAAAGACATGAATAATTTATATAAATAAATTATAAATCAAGATGTGTAAATATAATTATCCCTATAAATAATTTTATTTTCATTACTTTTTCAAAAATTAAAAACTGAAAATAGAAACGAAACCAGCCAAGGCATCACTTAGCCATGTAAGTCATCCCAAGGGAGAATATCAAAATATCCAAGTAACATTTAAGTAAATAAATACAAATAAAATATCCATATATTATTTGGGAACTTGAATAATCCCAAAATCATACAATTTATATTTTTCTTTTCAACTTAGTCTTCTCTCTGTGAGTTAGGGGTATTTATACTATACGAGGCATTTATTACCCCTGCAATGAAAATACAGTTTTATTTATTATTATATTGTAATGGGCAGTCAGTAATTAGCCTGGTGAATTCAAATATATAATTTTTCTTGAATTTTGCTTGATTGTGAAAAGCCCATTTTGTCCTTGTGAGTTCTTCTTTCCTCCATCACTAATATTACTTAAATCCAATCACTTAGCACGAAATATATGTCATTTTGACATATTATTATATATATATATATATAACTATAGATATATATTGAGATATAGATATATGTATATGTGGCAATGCATGAGTTGACCAAGGCCAAGAACTAATCACTTATATATATATAGCATTGAAGGACTTAAAAATCTTGAGCAGCAAAAACATAGAGATGGAGGAGAATTATAGTGTTGCAGAAGAGGGAAGAAACAATGAAGGATCAGAAGAAGCAGATTACAGTAGTGTTGTACCAGGATTTAGGTTTCATCCAACTGATGAAGAGCTTGTGGGATTTTATTTACAGAGAAAGGTTCAAGGCAAATCCATCACTTTAGACCTCATCACACAACTTGATATCTACAAATATGATCCATGGGATCTTCCAAGTAAGCATATATATATATGTTCATGAGCTTCTGCTTAATTTAAGCTAAAAATTAATAATAATCTATGATGTTTGTTGCATGCAGAAATGAGTAAAGGGGAAAAAGAATGGTATTTCTTCTGCAAGAGAGGGAGAAAGTATCGAAACAGCGCGAGGCCGAATAGAGTAACAGTGACAGGGTCTGGATTCTGGAAGGCAACAGGCATTGATAAGCCAATTCATTCTGCATCAACCTCCAACACCAAATGCTGCATCATTGGCCTCAAGAAGTCTCTGGTTTATTATGGAGGAAGCGCCGGTAAAGGGACTAAAACAGATTGGATGATGCATGAATTCAGACTCCCTCCTCCAACTCATCATCAAGAAGCTGTGAGTTCATATGATCTGCTACAGACCTCTCCTGTTCTGTTACTTATTTCTGCATCCATCATCATATTACCTACTTTGCTTTTCTTATTCTCTACTCCATGAAATGAATGATCTTAACACCATATACTTTTGCTTATTCAACTTTGATCTGAAACTCTTACATATGACATTGGGACGTTGTGAGTAGTTTGTTTATATTTGATGTATGACTTTTAGAAGTCAATTTATGTTGTACTAATTTGACTAATGGGTAACAAGCCTTGGTGTTTACATGGGCAAGATTGTCAAATTGGCAGCAAAAGTGTCAAGTTCGGACTAAATTTGCAAACCCCAAAATCAACACATCATATTAATCAACTCACCAAGAACCCCTTTGTCTCAATATAGTTTCTTGACTCTGCAGGAAGTTTGGACACTTTGTAGAATAGTGAGGAGGAATACACCTCAAAAGAAGCGCATAGCACAAGATTGGAAGCACACCATCAACAACATTAAAACAAGCAAGGACGATGCAAATTCAAGAACATGCAGCTTTGAATCAGCAGGCAGCAATGGGAGATGCATCAACATCATGAGTTCCACAGGTGAGAATGAAGTGATCAAGAACAACTTGCAAGAACTTAGAAGCCATTACCACAACATTAATCCTGTGGAACAGATTTCATTATCTCAATCTACAGTCACATCATCATCAAGCTCATATCTTTGGTCTGAAAATGGTGATCATTATGAGATCTTGAGAAATGGAAACTGGTACGAGCTTGGATCAATCATTAGTGGCCTGGCACTTGATCGATCCCTCTAACTTTCAAATTTGGCAAAAGATACTTAGACAGATCTTCAGCAGACAGTTTTGGGTTTTTGAGCTTGCTAATTCTTGTATCCTATGAATCTTTAGGTGGTAGTATGTACATTTGTTTGTAGTCTCCATGCAGTTGCAATAAAACCACTTAGTTGGAGCTCAAAAACAAGATGAGAAGTAGTAGGAAACGGAAAGATAACTCGATTGTGAAACTCCCCTATTGCTTTCGGAAAGAAACGATATCAAATGGTTATTCTTAATTTTCCCTAGTTGCAAATGCATTATCACGATCAACAAGTTTCGAGGAACGGCATAAAACCATTTAAGTTCAGTT
>NC_026160.1:3644966-3649283 GCF_000512975.1 Sesamum indicum
GAACAATCAAGTAATACATATACAATGAAATTTATATTACATCTTTATCACGATATTTGCACTCAACAGATATCAGACAAGAGTTATCCGAAAATCCCTAAATTTGAAACATTTACTATTCAATCATAAAATCATTTATCACAGAAACAAGGAGACACAAAATGTGAGTGAAACATGCACTAAGATTATTGGTGCTTCCTCGTGTTGCTGAGCTTATGATCCCATATGAAACCGGCATCCAGTGAAATGATAATCGCATGAAAATCTCTAAGGCTGATTGGAGGAGCCATGCTCCTGCTGCTGCGCATTGACGGGGAAAGGTACCACAGGAATATCAAGGCTCCTACCTTCTGCAGCAGGGCCAACCTCTCTAACATCAGCAATCCTAGCCTCAGTGGTTTGGATATCGCTCCATTCGCTCTCCCTGATAGAATGGAGATCCGACTGTTCGACTGCAAGATGAACTACATTCTCTGCAGGAACTGGTGTTGCCTTTGAGACACTCAGACACGCCTTGTCCACATTTTCTTGCGATGGATCTACATGTTTTGTTAGTGGTAAATCACCACCTCCACTTGAGCAAGATTCGTTCTTCTCCTCAAAGACTTGCCGGGTTTCCACCTGCTGCCTGTCAGCAAGAAAATAGAAATTTCAGAAAGTTCCAGGTATCAACTAAAGAGGAAGCAGATAAGTACTTCTTAATTAATTCAAAATTACATCTACTGAACCCCATCTCAGTTTGGAATTTCCCTAAAGGCAAAATCTTTCAGTATTCTGTTTGAACCTTTATTCTTGGTCAAGATGAGAACAATAGCTTCTTGTTCAACTCACATCATGGCAAAAGTCTGAAGCCAGGGAAGAAATGCAAAACAAATATTCCGTAACCACCTAATATATTAATTTCATGCATCGGAAAGATCTTGATATGAACCTTTTGAGCTGCTCTTGTAATGCATTTACATAAGCAAGTAGTTCTTGTTTCTCCTTGGCAGTAGCTGAAACTTTTTCCATTGCTTCCTTTATTCTAGTTTCAGCATCAGCCTCTGTAACTCTGACCTTCTCCTCGGCTCGCACAACTGCTCCTTCCAATATCACAGCACGTTCTCTAGCTTTTGCTAGCTCTGAACGCCACAAGTGTGCCTCCTGAATGGCTGAGTCCCTTTGTTTTAACAGCTGATCTTTTTCTTTGCTCAGGTGCAGCACTTTTTCTTCCAATTCTCTTATCTATAGGTAAATAAAATATAGTATTAGAAAAAATGAAGACTCCAGCTGAAACTGAAACTTTAATGTCTATAATTACCTTCAGTTTTGACGACTCCAGTTGTTTCTCTGAATCTCTTGTTAGGCGTTCGACCTCTGCAAAAGCGATTCTCCTTTGCTCATCCATCATATGAGCAGCAGATGCTGCAGCTTCCGCGGCTTCAGCAGTTTCAGATAGTTTCTCTGCTATTTCCTTTATCGTTGAATCCCTAGCACGAACATCCCTTGCCAAATTTTGCAGCTCTTCATCCTTCACCCTCAGGGTTTCCTGCAACACAGATTAAACAAGTAATCCTTCAGCCACAGACACTGATTAGAATACAAAAAATAAAGCAATAATGTGAGTTTGTAGAAACTAGAGAAAAGGTTTATTAATTAATCATCCAGTTTCTAGATCCACCGAACTTCTGATGGCTCCACGGTATGCATTAACTTTCTTCTTTGTTTTATCATATATTGTAGGAGACCAGCTTTAGTACATGATTCCAGTTTGACAAGGATAGAAGCAATGATAATTGAAAACTGCAGGGCAGTATAGAAACTACATGCAATTCCTACATGCCTAAACAAAACAGGTACCTACTTGTCTCTTTCCAGTCAAAGCCTAAGTGATTCTTCACCTTACTTCTCATTGTATTTCGACCAACTATCACAGTAAGTTTCAAGAATCGCTGATATCAAACAGTTGGAAAACCACCATTCAAGAAGAGATGAGGAAAATTTTGGAGGGGAACCCTCGGCATAACCTCAAGTTCATCGTGTAGCAGCCAGCGAAATCCAGACAGGAAAACCCCAAAAAGACAGAAAAAAAACACAAAGCCTGAAAGAAAACAAAAAAGTATGCAGAGATACAGCAAGGAGCCCAAATGAGAGGCTACACGAGTTGCATCTCAGAAGCAGCATAAATCCGAGACAACAGTTTTGTAGAGAAGAGAGTTGAACCTTAAGAATGAGGATACCTTGTTGATGGTTTTAGACGTCCCCTACAGAGTATTGTATTACTGCTTTAATTTTTTGCGTAGAAGGTGAATCTTCTTCAGCTGAATGTTCATTCTTTTCTTACGAGCCTACTAAAAGAGTAACAAGAAAGTTATCTTCTTTGAGCAGGTAAGCTACTAGAAGAGAGCTAAGTAAGAGCCTCATGGATCACTTGATATTACAGCGCTGTTTGTATAATGTGCTAGTTGAATTTGTGCTTGAAATCAATTTGACCGAACATGCACTGTTCTAAATTTGGTTTAGCCCAAACCCTGAATGTCGTTAGGTACTCATTAGGTACTGTTAACTCCCTCACCATTCTTGCAACTTTTACCCACATCTATGCAGGTTTGGCTGCACCTCCATGAAAATGAGAAAGAAGGGACTTCTGGGAGAAAACCAGAGGCAGGAATAGACTTTTCCATAAGAGCACTTCACTCATGAATTCTCCTCTTGCTAATTATGCAATACTCAGGGATATGGGCAGAGGGAAACACAGCAGTAGGAACACAGGAAATATACATATATATAGACAGATAGATAGAGAGAGAGAGAGAGAGAGAGAGAGGAAGGCTGGTAGATAGTTCTGAGGAACAATTTTCTTACCTTCATGATTGACAAATCATCCATAGGAAAATCAGTCGTCCTATTCAACATAGCTCCTATAGCATTTTGCATGGAAATCTGCAATGCAGCTTCAATTTCTTTAGAAGCTTCCAGGGCTGTTGAATTAGCAGCGGCAACAACAGTGGCAACTGTTCCCAGCTTTGTGGATCCATTTCCACTTAAGGTATTAACTGCCTCTTTATGAGCCTTCAATACCAGTTGAGTCGCACTGTATTTTGAAGGGGAAACAAATCATGAAAGAGCACATAAAATATAGTGTAGAGTTCAAAAAATTCCAAATGTGAACTTAGCATGAGAGAATTTTGAAAGCAAATAACTCTGCTATAGAGTTGACTTCACACTAGAAGAGATTAAATTCAGGTATAGTTATTGAATGAGAGAAAACAAAGCAATAGCTGAATTCCAAGTTTTGCCTCACACCGTTTCATCTTAAGATTTATATACTCCCATGCAATTTGTATAGTTCATGAAGTTCACTAACGTACAAAAGTTCAGAAAAAACAGCTACAGTTAAAATGCCAAAAAGGAGAGATATGCTATATAAATCATGCTAAAACTTCAAAATAAGGGACAAAGGGAAAATGGAAAGCAAAAAATAATTAAATAAATATAGGAAGGGGGATATCTGCAGCCTTATAGTTTAAGGATCTATTCACAATGCTGCAAGATCACAACAAGACCCAACAACCAGAGTGGAGAGAAGAAAATGGGTGAGAGGGACAACATAAAGATTTCATTCAGGTAAAATGAAATAGTGAGTAAGCACACCGATTACACATACTACAACTCTAATCATTGAAGAAACTTCACTATGTTTGGATTTGGTTTTGACCCATCTCGGGAATGGGGCAAAACCAATCCAATGTTTGGATTGCAACATTTTACACCTTGTCTAGGTGTGTTTTGATTGTTTGTGTTTTTGCCCTTTTTTTTTTTTGCATCCCAAGTACATCTCCAATCATACATATGTATACATACATAATTCAATCACAAATAAAATTCTATATATATACACACTTATATATGTAGATATATATAAAAAAGACATGATTTGACAATCAACATTAACTTTTGTCTCCCAAATCCCAACATCAAACATACCCCACTTATTTTAAACTGTTTTACATTACCTCAAACCACAAATCCAAACATAACATCTATCTCCAACACACACTTATTTATTTCTGTTTTTCTCTCTATCTCCAAAAACCAAACAAAATACTCCAAAACACAAAACCAAACACTATGAATGCATCTTCACAACCATTTTGTGTTAATTATCACTGAAAGAACAACAAAGTAATTGCAAATGCACATAAATGGGAGATAAAAACTGATAACTCACTGTAGAGTAGACACCCAAGCTCTAGCAGCAGCAGGAGTTTCTGCACAAAGGAAATAATCTTTTTTCTGTGGTGTCCCTATATCTAAGAATCAAGTTAAGATTTGAAA